>NW_026057584.1:15482463-15547852 GCF_023721935.1 Panthera uncia
CACACACACACACACACACACACACACACACACACACACACACACACGTTTCCGTAAATCGCTGGTTAGGACACCTTTCCCTATGGGAAATGTAAGACTTCAATAAAAATCAGCTGGAGCAACGATGAACTTTTTACCTTGACCAAGCCGAGAGGTAGTGTGGCCCCAGCGGCGGTTCATCAGCGGCTCAAGGATGTCATCAAGGCCACCGTGTTCTACCCCCGTGTTTTGCCACGAACAGTACCGACTTCTCTCCGAGGTCGATTCCCCTAGAGCTCACAGATGGCTTCAGCTTACAGCTGCGGCCACCTGTGGCATTATCCCCATCCAGCAGGAGATGGAGACACTTCCCCGTGCACGGGACTGCATAATCAGATACGGAAATAAGATTCTAGCAGTGGTGTGAGTCAGAATTCATTCAGCTTGGTGACCACCCGAGGAGCGTGGGAAGGCAGGAGCCAGGGCGGTGCCCAACTTTCTCACTGAGACATCTTGGCAGATGAGACACCCATCTCTGAGGTGGGACCAGAGCTGGTTTGGCAGGATGGTGACACCACGCGTAGGTTCACTCAGGCCTGCCCAGGAGTCAGCCGGAGCCTGTCCCCGAAGCCTTGACATCAGAGAGCAAACCACTCACCCCCTGACACGCAGTGGTTCCTTCAGGGGCGAGATAAGTACATTTCCGCGCTGCTTGAATTGCTTCCCCTTCGTGTGCAGACGGCCATTTGCATCAAGCCATCAGCTACTTGCCTGACTTACGAGCTGGGCACGTCCCGGTCGCGGGCGATGAGAGCAGTTCACGACGTGGACGTGGCGGGTGCTTGCACAGGCTCTCTCTCCACCTGCCTTCCACCTTCCAGCTCCTTCCGTGCTCACAGCCAGTTCTGCAGGACAGTTAGTCTAATCAATGGCTCTCAACCCTGGCTGCACATTAAAATCAACTGAGGAGCTCTGAAAAAATACCAATGCTTAGGGTGTGTGTGTGTGCGTGTGTGTGTGTTGTCTCCATTCTTTAGGTATTGTGGATAACGCCGCTGCTATGCATGTGGGTGTCCAAATACCCCCCGGGGGAGATTTTAAAAAAGCTTTCCCCGGGATGTGACTATGCAGTCACTGAGAACCATTAGTGCGAGGCAGTCCCCGGTGGCTGCAAGGGGTCCAGGAGGGAGGCCCGGCCCAGCTGCTCCACACGAAGTACAGTACTTGGCACACCAAGGCGTCAGCAGCTCGCACATCTGTCACCATCAACACGCAGAGACTCGGGAGGGCGAGGTAGGGTTTGTTTCCGTGTGTATCTCGCAGATCTGGCTCCCAGCCCGGCACCTGCAGTCAACTATGCAGCTGCTGCTGAGTGACAAAGACTTGCCAATCCGTAATTTAACTCGATCCTGCGATTAAAAGGAACTGTTCCCTCCTGCTACTAGGAATTACGTACCGTCACACCCTGGCCTGGGCCTGCGTCCGGCTCTAAGATCTTTATGAAATAAAATTCCACGTGTGGGAGAAGTCCCAGGGCGGGGGGGGGGGGGGGGGGGGTGGCGCCACGGGGTGGGGGTGAGGGTGGGGACGAAGTTTCTACAGCTTTGCTCCAGTTTCTTCTGGGACGGATGCCCCAAAGAGAGCAGCTGGGCCTGTTCCTTGCAGCTGAATGAGAGGCTTCAACAGTCTTCCCTGCAAATAGCTGCTGCCCCATCCCCATAACCCACTTTAAAAAGCAAAGACAGGCACCGAGCTGTGTCTTTCTTGAGGTGGGTTTTCTGTGCCCTTTACTCATGTCCGCGGTTCCACATTCTCGTGCTGATGCTGGTTTGCATTTCAACCTGAATTCTCGGGATCACTTTTTAGGAAAGCCTGCGGAAATTAAAAAGTAGCCCCAGATGAAAGGAATGCCAAACACCCGCGAGAGCGCTGGCTGGTTCCACATTGAGGTCCACGGCTGTACTTGGAGGGACCCTCCTCCTAATGCGAAGCAGCGGTGTGGCGAATTGAGAATGCTCCCCTCTCCCATCCCCTGTCGGCTCAGAGGCCAGATACGCTGTGTGACGGGACGGGGACCGCAAGGACGAGTCTCGGGAGGGAGATGAAGCGCCTGGTCCCCTAACTGCTCCTCTAGCGTCTTCAAGGTCTGGTCGGGCCGGAATGAGGATGGGGCGGAAGCTGCCGGGTCGTGCAAATTCAGGGTCAGAGCTGGCCTTTATTTAAAATTTGGATATCCTGGGGGCGCCTGGGTGGCTCAGTCGGTTAAGCATCCGACTTCGGCTCAGACCATGATCTCACGGTTCGTGGGTTCGAGCCCTGCATCGGGCTCTGTGCTGATGGCTCGTGGAGCCTGGAGCCTGCTTCCGATTCTGCGTCTCCCTCTCTCTCAAAATAAATAAATAAACTTTAAAAGAAAAACGTGGACATTTTGTTTATCATGGACATTTTTTGCATTAATTTTGCTTTTTTTCTAAGTGTTCCATTAAAATCATTTATCTTGGTCGCGGACTTGTCTGGCGCTCCCTCCATGTGGCACCTGGCCTGCCTCCCCCGAGGCCCAGCCCTGACTCCAGTGGCTTTCGGCTCTTCCTTGCTTTTCTGAGTTAGCCCGTGCTTTAAGGGGGAAGCACGAGGGTCTCTCACCGCATCCCGTGCGGCCATAAGCCCCCTTTCTCTGGGTTTACATCCTCCCAGCCTCTGCCTCTGCTCATTCTCACAAGCTCTCTCAATCCATCTGTTCACCTCTGCTGCTTCTGCCCCCCACCCTCCCCACCCCCCACCCCCGCTCCCCGCCACCCTTCTTGCGATGACCAACGCCAGACACCAGGAGGACAGGCAGGAGGGTGGCCTTTCCCTCAGAGCCATTTTCTGCTAACACAATTTTTGAGCCTGACACAGAGAGTAACACAATTAGCAAGGGCCCATTCCGTTCTAGAGAAATCTTTCTTGTGCCAATTACGATGATAAATAGTGCCCTGTGGTTAGCCATGGCCAGCCTCGTGCTCTGGAACTCCAAGGCAGCTGGCTGGCACACCCGGAAACAGAGCTCTGAGGTCATTGTAACCGCGCGAACCGCCGCAGCCCGGGAAACATACGCAATTCGGTAAAAGGGTAGGCGAACCTTTAAATGCAGACACGTCTCTCTGTGTCACCACAACCGCCAGCCCAGAGCGGTCTGGAAAGGAAGCAAGGCCTATACTTCTGGGCTCTTTTGACCCGACGGGACCCTTTCCCTGGAGGGGGCAGCTGAGATCCTTACAATCCAGGCCCGTCTCTGTGAGGACCTAAGTGGGAAGCCGTATCCACAAGCTCCCATACTTGACCCTGAGCGTTGCTCCTGCACCACGGGTAAACCAGCATGAAAAGAAATCAGCTGAGCCTCTGTGGTCATTCTAGCCAATCTTTCGAGTCAGGAGAGCCTAGCCCAGCTCAGCCTCCTCGATATTATCTTTCTTTTTTAATTTTTCTATTAAAAATTTTTTTTAATGTTTTTACTTTTGAGAGAGAGAGAGACAGAATGAAGAGTCGGAGAGGTGCAGAGAGAGAGGGAGATACAGAATCCGAAGCAGGCTCCAGGCTCCGAGCTGCCAGCACAGAGTTTGACACGGGGCTCGAACTCACAAACCGAGAGATCGTGACCTGACCCAAAGTCGATGCTTAATCGACTGAGCCATCCAGGCGCCCCTCCCTGGATATTATCTTAGCGATTCGTTATTATTATTACGCAAGAGTCACAACATCATAATTACTTACCTCACTGGCCTGATGGGAAATATAAGCACGTATGCAAATAGCTGTAGAAGTATACAGCGTAAAAAACACACCGACACACTGGCCGCGGTGTTATTTGGACAGTCACCCCAAGACCTGCCCACAGGGACTTACCAGGACCGTGTGCATCCCAGTGTAGACTCTGCTGAGACACACCAAGGTGGAAAACACCACAGCCATCAGCAACCCCAGAACAAAGGGATACTGTCGGGGGGAGAAGAGAAAACAAGGCGATTAGACCATGCTCACGTAGTTTGACGCCGTGGGAGGAGAGCATCCTGGCTTAATAGCCACCGGAGTCAATCTCCATTTCCCTAGACCAGCAGTCTGATGGTCTAAAACCATTTGAAAAGTGGGGAAAATGGAGCAAAGGAAAGGGGAGGGCGCCCAGGACCGTAGCGCTGGGAGGAAGTTTCACAACATATAAACTATAAACCTACCAACGAGACTTCATTAGAACTCGGCCTTAAGCCAGTTTTAGCGGAGTAAATCGTTTTTTTATTTCGACCTATTCTTCTCCATAGAGTAACATGTATGAAGTATACAGTGCTGAGCGAGGGGCAAGGCGGATGGGCCGTACCACCACCTGGAAGCCCAACCAGCTCCGTCCCCGCCGAGTGCTGTGTGGTCAAGTTTGGCAACAGCTGGCTCCCTAAGGAAGCCCAGGGGCAGTGGGCCCAAGCGAAGAATGGGCACCTTTACATACGGATGTTAAGGCAAAAATCCAGACTTCGCTAAATCTCAACATTCGCTGGCGGGTAACAATGAAGCCAATGATGAATCTCATTGAATCTCAACAATGAATCTCAACATTCGCTGGCGGGTAACATGAGCGGAAGAATCCGGCTCGTGCGGAGTCATATAAGGAACATGCAGACATTCTGCTCATAAACAGAGACGTAGAGATAAAATCCATGTGCTTCAAGCACTGACGCCTGTGGGGTTTCACGGTGAGAAGGGTAAAGACGACAGAGAGCTGTCGATATTACGGGAGGCTCTGTACAGTCACCTGCTCCGCCAATCTTCACACAACTCTGCAAAGTGGGTTCTATCATTAGGTCCATTCCACAAATGAAGACAGCCTTAAACTTGATAACGCTTACATCGCTATTGAACTTTGGCACAAAGATGCCTTCCCATTAATCATCCCATTTGACCCTCACAATGGGAGCTGGGCTCAGAGAGGCAGACTGTGCCCAAGGTCACACAGCCGGTAAAGGGTGAGTCAGAACCGGAAGCCACAATTTCCATCTCCAAGCCCAACGCATTCTTTTTTGTTCTTTTTTAACGTTTATTTATTTTTGAGAGAGAGAGAGAGTGCTATCGGGGGAGAGGCAGAGAGAGAGGGAGACAGAGAATCGGAAGCAGGCTTTATGCTATCAGCACAAAGCCTGATGGAGGGCTCGAACTCATGAACCGGGAGATCATGACCTAAGCCTAAGTCAGATGCTTAACCAGCTGGGCCACCCAGGTGTCCCCCCCAACACATTCTTTCTGATTTAAGATGTGAATACAATCACACATGGTCGTACGTCTTTTCTTAACATTTATCATTAACCGGGTCTCAGATTTTAAGAAAAAGTGTTAAGTAATGAGTTAATGCATTCAGAAGTTAGAGTTTGGGCATTAGCCTGAACATATATAAAGAAACCAGATTTAGAAATGTTACAGCAAAGAACCCAAATAGCTACACATATTTATCATTAAAAATTGACTAGGAAGGGGCACCTGCGTGGCTCAGTTGGTTAAGCCTCCAACTTCGGCTCAGGTCATGATCTCACGGTTCGTGAGTTCGAGCCCCACATCGGGCTCTGTGCTGACAGCTTGGAGCCTGGAACCTGCTTCACATTCTGTGTCTCCCTCTCTCTCTCTGCCCCTCTCCCACCTGTGCTTTGTCCCTCTCTCTCTCAAAAATAAACATTGAAAGAATTTTTTAACTAAAAAAAAAATTGAGTAGGAAAGTAGTCTGCAACAACTCAGGCTGAAAACTGCTACATCATGGGAGCTGAAAAGCATTTTTAAAGAAGGACCAAGTGGCCTTGAAACAAGTATATAAATGGTTCTTGTTGCTGTTTTCTTGCAGTCCACTGCTACTTGACGCTTTTTTCCTGTGCAATGTCAGCACGCTCACAGGCCTCTCTGGATGATGAGGACCAGCCCTGGGCCCACCGTGTCCTGCTGGGGCAGGTGTCCTGCGTATCAGGGAGCTCAGAAGTCTGCGTTAAGTTAATTCAGACAGGCAGTACTGGACAGCTCAGACATTCTGACCCTGGCGTGACGTCTAAGTTACGGCAGAAGATTATACCTGGTTGGATATATTCCTGGGACCCATCCCTTTCCCATCCGGGAAACTCAGGTCTGACTCCAGGTGACCAGGTAGAAGACTCCAGAGGCAGAGAGCCAGGATCCAGCGCTAATCCTGTCCTTGTCCAACTACATCAGGCTGACCACCACCCCCCAGTTCTGCACAACGTAGAACACAGAACGGGCTTCGAGGGTGCAGGGACAAGGCGAAACGACACTGTCGTTTACATACATGACTGCTAGGTTTAACGAAATCTAAATTTTCCAGAGAGTAAAAGGGAAAAATTATTAAATTCAATGCAAACGTGGAGCCAAACTCCTCAGGTAGGCAAAGCAAAACTTGACCGCGGTACTGACGTAACTTTTGAAAGGTCTGACTGTAATCGGCATCTAAGCAGATATTAATGAAGTGAAATTCTTCCGTTTTCAACAGTTATTAATCTCTTGTCATTTAGAGAGGAATCTAGAAAACACGGAGCCATTATTTCTAGTGGTTGAGCCCCAACCAGGGGCAGAGGCATCCTTGGGAGCCAACGGGGGGGCACAGACTCTTTCCTGCCCTGGGCCCCGGGGAGTCTAGCAAGAGGATTTATCGGGTGGAGTCATCTCAGCCCTGGAGGACCATGTACGAGGATCATAAGCTCCTCACGTCTGCCGCAAACAGAAGATGAGAAAACCGATCACGTACTGTCTGGTCGGGAGCTCTGGTGACGGTGCTCTGGAGGCCAGATGCCACACCCTGGATCCCGGGGCAGTCCATGTCATGCTCGTTGGGGGGGGAGGGGGTGTTATTACCGGGGGGTGTGCCTTTCACTCTGAGGCACAGCCTGACTTGGATGCTAACCCATATGTCCCTTTCTCTACGGAGAAACTGTCACTGATGGCTCAATACATTTCAGTCCCCCCGAGTCTCGATTTCATAAACCTCAAAGCCCCTCAGAAAAGACAACTCTGAAGCAAAACCTCTCTTTGCCACCTCACGGCATGGGTGGCGGCCTCACCTGGTATCTGTCCATCGTAGAGATGAGGAGGGTGAAGGAAATGGTGGTGGCCGCCATGGCGTGGGTAGATGGCATTCCATACTCAGCAATCACTCTCTTCTCCAGTTTCACGACGGGAGGGGAGAAGGGGCGGGGCCACTTCAGGATGTCCTTGGCCATCTGGCCAATATACATCACCAACTGCAAAACCAAAGGACGGGGGTGAGTCTAACCGAGTAAGTGAAATCCCTCGGTTGTGTGAATTTATTTGGGGGATCCCAGTCTGTTGGCGGAAATCCCCTTCCTCTCTGACCCAGCTACCTCCTGGGAAAGTCTTGTAGGATGCGTCTTAGTCCATAAAAAGAGAAACAGGCTGTCTGAACTCCAGAAGACCACTGGGCCCCTAAGATAGGACATTAACGCATACCTTAATTTGAATGATATACTCAAAAAGCATTTCATTGTTCCTATGTGTGCCAGGTACTGTTCTAAGAGCTTTACAGATGTTAATTCACTTAATCCAGTGACACCTACGGAACGCAGGTAGAGAACAAGATTCGAATCCAAGGAGTTTTGCTTCAAAATCTGTGGCTTATGTCACCATGATAATACCTCAAAACCGGGACAGTTCTCAAATCAGACAGTCTTTGTTCTCAAGTTTTAACCAGAAAAGTGACTGTTCTGGGGCACCTGGGTGGCTCAGTTGGTTGAGCATCCAACTTCAGCTCGGGTCACGATCTTGCGTTCGTGAGTTTGAGCCCCGCGTCGGGCTCTGTGCTGACAGCTCAGAGCCTGGAGCCTGGTTCAGATTCTGTGTCTCCCTCTCTCTCTGCCCCTCCCCCATATGTGCTCTGTCTCTCTTTCTCTCTCTCTCAAAAATAAACATTAAAAAAGAAAAGAAAAGAAAAGAAAAAAGAAAAGAAAAGAAAAGAAAAGAAAAGTGATTGTTACAGAGCTTCTGCTTAAGAATTTTTGGGGGGGCACCTGGGTGGCTCAGTCGGTTAGGCGTCCAACTTCAGCTCAGGTCATGATCTCACGGTCTGTGAGTTCGAGCCCCATGTCGGGTTCTGTGCTGACAGCTCAGAGCCTGGAGCCTGGTTCAGATTCTGTGTCTCCCTCTCTCTCTGCCCCTCCCCCATGTGTGCTCTGTCTCTCTTTCTCTCTCTCTCAAAAATAAACATTAAAAAAGAAAAGAAAAGAATAGTGATTGTTACAGAGCTTCTGCTTAAGAATTTTTGGGGGGGCACCTGGGTGGCTCAGTCGGTTAAGCGTCCAACTTCAGCTCAGGTCATGATCTCACGGTCTGTGAGTTCGAGCCCCATGTCAGGCTCTGTGCTGACAGCTCAGAGCCTGGAACCTGCTTCCGATTCTGTGTCTCCCTCGCTCTCTGCCCCTCCCCCACTTGTGCTCACTCACTCTCTCTCTCTCTCTCTCTCTCTCTCAAAAATAAATAAACAAAAATTTTTTCGAATGTTACTCTATTTTTGAATCTTACACTGTTACTCTAAATGCACGTAGGCAACACACTGGATATAATTTAATTTCTTTCAGTAATCAGGAGCATCAGTAAGATACACGGCAGGGGCATTTCCAACCCTCAAATACAGACAACTCGACCTAGAGTTTTCTCAAGTGATTGTTCACGATGACATTAATGAAGAAACGGCTCCCCTCCCTTCTTTCTCTTAAAGCACAAGATACAAACCAGAATTCGACTTCCGTTACCCTTCAGGGACGAACAGGGAGGACTATCAACCACAGACTTCCTTTGGCAGAGAGCTCTCGAGGACACTTTCAGGATCAGGCACAAAGCCGGAAGAGCAGCCCCTCTACTCAAGCCTGCATCTGCCATGCAAAGTGTGGCCTGAAGACGGGCCGTGTGTGCCCCACCCTGGGCCCCGGTCTCGAATGCAGCACCTCAGGCCCCAGCCCGGACCTACGGAATGAGAGCCCGGCTTTCACAAGACTCTCAGGTGGCTCGTGTGCACATGAGAATTCGAGAAGCCCCACGTGACACTGTATTCTCGCACGGGTCCCTTTGTCCCGGGCTTTAATCATAAACCTCTTCATCTTACCATGACCGTATTGATTTTACTAGGCCTCTGTTCAGCTCGTGATGGGTGGAATCACCTTGCTTTTTGGGACGAGACCGGCCATGAATGCTTTAGGGCCTGGCCACATTCTGGTGCTTTCTTTTAGCTCGCTTAATTCTGAGCATTATTCCAGCGTAGTCACGTCCCCCAGAAGGCACTGCTTATGTTTTGTGCCCCACTGCCATTTTGCTCTGGGTTAAAAAACCAAGAACCACTGTCTGTGCACAGCAGGCCAAATCCACAGGCTTTAAAGCCTCAGTGACAATCACTGAATTCCATAGCTGCGATTTCTAATAGGACTTTGAAATTCAACCTCTTTACCGTCCCCTTATTACCAGGAACTACTGTCCTGGAAACCGGCTCGCTCTTTTATGTTTCCGCCTCCCTCCTGTGAACCTGTAAAAACCGCATCAGACTGACAATTATGTGTGGGGACGGAAAACTTGCAGCCATCACCGACGACTAGGAATGTCTCAGAAGCCGCTTGAGATCCATTTCTCAACACTGGCCCTTCCCCACTCACCAACGAAAACAAAATATTGCAGGCACGGTAATTCTAGTTTGCTTAAGAGTACTTAAAATCCGCAGACAGGAACCCTTGAAATCATTAAGTGAAGACAGCCAGGGGGCCTGCAGACAAATTTTTAAATTTCCTTGGAGTTCACAAGTCCCTCTGACTCCGCTCCTATTTTGCCTGCTACGTTTGAAGGATGTTTTTAAGAATGAGGACAGTTGTTCATTTCATTTAAAAAAATATTACCGCCGCATATTGTTTCTGACCCATAAATTTCAAATACCAATTACTGTAGTGACAGCTCTCCTTAAACAGAAAATAGAGCCCTATTTTTCAAGTCCTAGGGAAGGAATACCTCTTGTGGGCCGGGGAGTCCTGTCTCTGCCCTCGCATTCATTACAGGGAAGCTACAATGAGCCGAGCCCTGTATGAGGTCCCCGTGACACAAACAGGTCTCATCGTAATGCCAACACGCTTTGAAAAAAATTATCCAAAGAATCCTATGGAGACGTATATATGTAGAGACAGAATGAAGGAGCCAGAACAAAAACAAAGAAAAAAGAAGTACATACTGTATGATCTTGTTTTTATAAAATTCTTGAAATGTTAACTTTATAGCACAGAAAGCAGACCAATGGTTGCCAGGAAGGCGGTAAAGAAATTACAAATGGGATATGCACCTAGGCCAAAATACTCCAACCTGTACAGTTTAAGTATGTGGAAAGTTTGCAAACACACTAATTATAGAATTGGACATTTTCGATGGGTGGGTTGTACAGTGTGTGAATTATACCTCAATAAAGCTGTTAAAGACGTGTTTATTGTAGGTCAATCACATCTCAACAAGTGGTTGCCTTAGCTTGGGTTGCCATAGCAACTAAACCAGGCTGGTGGCTTATAAACAAGGGAAACTTGTTTCTTATATTCTAGAGGATGGAAAGTCCAAGATCAAGATGCCAGCAGATCTGGTATCTGGTGGGGACCTGCTTCCTGGCTCACAGACAGCCATCTTGTCGCTGGGTCCTCACATGGCGGAAGGAGTGAGGGAGCTCTCTGGGGTGCCCTTTACATGAGCACTCAGCCTATTCATGAAGGTCCACCCTCATGACCAAAGCACTTCCCAAAGGCCCTACCTCCTAATACCATCCCATTGAGTACTAGGTTTCAGCATGTTAACATTCCAAAAGTTCTTCTCAGGTATGAGGAGATGTGCCAGTGGGTCTGGCCATGAGACACTGTATGGAAGGGCATCTGGATGTTCAGCTTACTAGTACGTTCGGGGAAGAGGCATAGCCAGATCTGATCTGTCCTCTGGTGTCCTGGGCAGAGTGGGGGCAAAGACATCAAGACTAAAGGGAAGGAGGCCAGGTAAGAGAATATTGCAAAATCCAGGTGAGAGATAAAGGTGGGATCAAGGTCAGCAAAAGTGGGGCAGCAGACAGAATTTTTAAATGCTTTGGGGCGCCTGGGTGGCTCAGTCGGTTAAACGTCCGACTTTGGCTCCTGTCATGATCTCACGGTTTGTGAGTTTGAGCCCCGCGTCAGGCTCTGTGCTGACAGCTCCGAGCCTGGAGCCTCCTTTGGATTCTGTGTCTCCCTCCCTCCCTCTCCTCCTTCCCCGCTCTCACTCGGTCTCTCTCTCTCTCTCTCTCTCTCTCTCTCTCTCTCAAAAGTCAACATTAAATTTAAAATAAAAAGAAGCATTAAAAAAAACTTTTTAAGACAAAAGAATTTCAAACAGGTTTACAAATGTAAGAATGGCAAGTAGAAATTATTTAAATAAAAGAGGAAAAAAACCCCAGAAATGGATGGACTAGGGACCCAGAGGTGATTGTGCACACAGACGTGTTTCAGTTCAGAAGAGCTGAACTACAGGTCCTCACAAGGGACATGCTATCTCCTGGCAGACATTCCTGATTAGCTCGATGATTACGGGCACCAGCAGCATTAAGAGGGGGGAAGGCCAGGGATACGATACGCCATTGAACGCACAAGATGGTCACCCTAGGAAATCGTTCTTTGTGTCCAATATGATTCTTGAGGGCTCTGCCGACACCCTTGTAGGTGAACACCTATCTGTAATCCTCTGAAGGGAGAGCCTAATTCTCTGCTAGAAGGAACCACCAAATATTTTCTTGCGAGGTTTGAACACACACTGAAGTTTCTGAGAACTACCAAGGAAACGGAGGGAAGACTGAAATTTCGGTTGATTTGAAACTTTATCTAGAATGGCTAACCACGTAGGGCAGTCAGGTCACCAATGGAAAGGCTGCTCGATGCGAGAGGCTCGCACACCGCATGCTTATTTTTTATTTTTATAAATTTTTTAAAAACGTTTATTTATTTTTGAGACAGAGAGAGACAGAGCGTGAACGGGGGAGGGTCAGAGAGAGAGGAAGACACAGAATCCGAAGCAGGCTCCAGGCTCTGAGCTGTCAGCCCAGAGCCCGACGCGGGGCTCGAACTCACAGACCGCGAGATCATGACCTGAGCCGAAGTCGGACGCTTAACTGAGCCACCCAGGCACCCCTATTTTTTATTTTTAAAGTTTATTTATTTTGAGAGAGAGAAAAAGCACAAGTGGGAGAGGAGCAGAGAGAGGAGAGAGAGGGAATCCCAAACAGGGTCCGCACGGTCAGCGTGGAGCCCCGTGCGGAGCTCGAACATACGAACCGTGGGATCATGACCTGAGCTGAAGTCGGACAGTTAACCAACTGAGCCACCCAGGTGCCCCAGCATTTGCTTATTTTAAAAGTCACCTTATTACAAGGCAGAGTTTTAGAAATTATGTAAGTAGGTCAAATTATCTATGAATAATATGCTTTGAAAGAAAGCAAAGCAGGCACTATAAAACATTTAGAATATAAAAGGAGGTGCTACCATGCTAAGTTTAGGAAGCCAGACACAAAAGACCACATATTGCCTGGTTCCATTTGTATGAAATATCCAGAACAGGCAGATCCATAAAGTTGGACAATAGATTAGTGATTGCCTAGGGCTTGGAGGCCAGATGTCTACAATCGAGGTGTCAGGGGACCGCATTCCTACAGGGTTCTAGGGCAGAGCCCTTTTTTGCCTCTTCCTGTTTCTGGTGGCTGGAGGCCCTCCTAGGCTTGTGGCCACATCCCTGCAATCTCTGCCCCCGTGGTCACTTGCCTCTTCCTCTTCCCTCTGTCTCCTGCCCTTCTGCCCATCTCAACTCTCCCTCTGCCTTTCTCTTACGAGGGTACTGGCCACTGGATTGAAGGCCCACTCAGACATCCAGGAGGATCTCCTCATCTCAAGATCCTTAACTGAATTCATCTGCCATCCTTCTTTTTCTAAAAAAGATAGTGTCCACAGGTCCCGCGTATTAGGATGTAGATGTGTCTTTCTGACGATGACCATCTAATCCACTCTATTCAGCAAATAGTGAGTGCAAGTGAATGACCACGCATTGCGCTGGTTTCAGGATGACCAGAGAGAACAACGCAGATAAGATCTTTGTCCTCATGGAGCATATGAATGGAAACATTAGCAAAAAGTATGCTTAGCTTCTTTGCACTTTATTGGTTCAATAAAACAACATCATCATGCAACAACAACAAAAAAAAGGTGCACTAGATCTTATAGAATCAAAAAGTCTAAAATATTAAAAACATTACTGTAGATATGAGCATCACATGTCATTAGGGAATTATGAAATAAAACAATGAGATATCATTACACATTTATCAGAATGGCCCAAATCTATTTTTTTAAATATGAAATTTATTGTCAAACTGGTTTTCATACAACACCCTGTGCTCATTCCAACAGGTGCCCTCCTCAATGCCCATCACCCACCCTCCCCGCCCTCCCACCCCCCATCAACCCTCAGTTTGTTCTCAGTTTTTAAGAGTCTCTTATGCTTTGGCTCTCTCCCTCTCTGACCTCTTTTTTTTTTTTTTTTTCCTTCCCCTCCCCCATGGGTTCCTGTTAAGTTTCTCAGGATCCACATAAGAGTGAAAGCATATGGTATCTGTCTTTCTCTGTATGGCTTATTTCACTTAGCATAACACTCTCCAGTTCCATCCACGTTGCTATAAAGGGCCAGATTTCATTCTTTCTCATTGCCAAGTAGTACTCTATTGTGTATATAAACCACAATTTCTTTATCCATTCATCAGTTGATGGACATTTAGGTTCTTTCCACAATTTGGCTATTGTTGAAAGTGTTGCTATGAACATTGGGGTACAAGTGCCCCTGTGCATCAGTACTCCTGTATCCCTTGGGTAAATTCCTAGCAGTGCTATTGCTGGGTCATAGGGTAGATCTATTTTTAACTTTTTGAGGAACCTTCACATTGTTTTCCACAGCGGCTGCACCAGTTTGCATTCCCACCAACAGTGCAAGAGGGTTCCCGTTCCTCCACATCCTCTCCAGCATCTATAGTCTCCTGGTTTGTTCATTTTAGCCACTCTGACCGGCGTGAGGTGGTATCTGAGTGCGGTTTTGATTTGTATTTCCCTGATGAGGAGCAACGTTGAGCATCTTTTCATATGCCTGTTGGCCAGAATGGCCTAAATCTAAAACGCTGACAACACTAAATGCTGGTGAGGATGTGGGGCAACAGGAACTCTCATCCATCACTGATGACAACGCCAGATGGCGCGGCCACTTTGGGAGTCAGTTTGGTGGTTTCTGACAAAACAGAACGTTCTCTGACCCTAAGATTCAGCACTCGTGCTCCTTGGTATTTAACCCAAATGAATTGGGTGCATTGAACCCGTACACAAGTGTTTATAGCAGCTTTATTCCTAAGTGCCCAAACTCAGATGTGACCAAGATGTCCTTCAGCAGGTGAACGGGTAAATGAACTGTGGTACATCCAGACAAAGGCGTGTTGCTCAGCGCTAAGAGAAGGGAGCTTTCAAGCCATGAGAAGACGTGGAAGAACCTTAAATCCCTACTACTAAGTGAAAAAAAAAAATCTGAAAAGGTAACATGCTAGATGCTTCCATCTATAGAATATTCTGGAAAAGGTAAAACTGTGAAGAAGTAAAAAATCAAAGGTTGCCAGACATTGGAGGGGAGGAAGGATAGGTGGAACACTGGAAAACTACTGCGTATGATACCATAATGGTGGATACGTGTCATTACACATTTGTCCAAACCCATTGAATGTACGACACCAAGAGTGAACTGTAAACTGTGGGCTTTGGGTGATTATCATGTGTCAGTTAGGGTCATCAGTTTTCACGAATGTACTGCTCTAGTGTGGGATGTTCATAATGGGGAGGCTGTGCTTGGTTGAGGGCAAGGGAGTATATGGGAAGTCTCCATACTTTTCCTTTGGTTTTGCTACGAGCCTAAAACCGCTCTAAAAAATAAAGTCTATTAAAAAGAGTACTATGGCAGAAGAGAACCATTTCTCCATTTAGTTTGCAGTTAAAGAGTATAATGATTAACTTGACGTGGCTTGCCCTAAATGGAGGGCTTCACTCTGTATTGTTGAAGGGCCCTCCTACCTAAAGGGACCAAATTAAGTTCCATCATCCATCACATTCCTTTGGACTGAGGCCCCAAAGGCCTATGTGTAAAGGAAAAATCCATGAGAGGAGGCAAGGCAGGAAGCAATTATAGATCATTAACGCTTTAGCAAACTGTCTGGGTCCCTTGCACGGTGCTGGGGCCCTATAGCATTTTGTGATGAGGAATTAGCCTATTTGCTTACTTCTGCCCTGATTACAAGATAAAGGAAATATACAGGTGGGGGAAAAAAAATCCACTTCTCTGGATAGTCTACTGTCGATCCCAAGAGGACAAAAGGCTTTTCTAGTAAATCAATTCTGTCAACACAAAACATGTCTTACCGGCATGGAAGGACTTCTAAGTTGGGGTCTGTTCTTAACATCTGGGCCCATCAGGCGCAGTCACAGAAAACAGTGCGTGTTCTCTTAGTGCGGTAGCCCTGTCTAGCTATTACAATCCCAACGGCCACCTTCACTGTGTCTTAACACATCTCAGATTAACAATACTTTACTCTTCACGTTAGTATAAATGAAACCTGGATAGTTTTGAAAATAGAGGATCCTTGAAAGAACATTATTACTAGTCAAGCAGCTACTCGTTCTTTTTTATACACTGAGATCGCCTGGTGCCCCCCCCACTTGTCCTCCCCGCTCCGACCCAAAGCATCCCCATTCTCATGGCATAAAGGCTCCACTGTTGTTATAATAAAAGCTAAGTCCTCTGTATGACACAGGGAGCAACAAGAGTCTGTTTTCAAATTACACCCCCAACCCCCCAACCCCCCGTCCTCCATCCACACACGTATTTTGATAAATGTTAACGTCTGTCTTCCAGCTATCCTCTACCATGGGGGAATGACACTAACAAAAGTGGGTCCCTCAGGTCTCAAAATGGAAACATTTCGAGTCATTGGGATTTATAGCCTACCCATGGGTTTATTTTTTAAAAAGTCAGGAATTAGTTATATCATTCCTTAACTGCTGGAGATTAGAACACTAAGATGTAATCCAAAGACCATAGCTGCTCCACCAGTACATACCCATCTTGTTTCTTAGTCCAACCAAAGGAAGCGTGTTCCCCTTCTTCTCAGGTTACTGATGTGATGATTTGGATAAAGACAGACCAGATACCCAACCGTTCTACTCCTATCATGTACCCACGAGAACTGAAAACACAGGTCCTCACAGAAACTTGCACGTGAATGGTCTTAGGGTCATCCTTCACAATAGCCAAGAAGTTTAAACAACCCAGACGTCCATCCACTGCTGAATGGATAAACAAAATGTAGATCAGTACGATAGAATATTATTCGTCCATAAAAAAATAATGAGAGACAGATACAGACTGTATACAGGGATGAACCCCGAAAACAGTATGCTGCGTAGCCAGATAAGGACAAATATTGTATGATTCCATTTATATGAAATGTGCAGAACAGGCAAATCCATAGAGACAGAGAGTAGATCAGTGGTTGTCTGGGGCTGGAGGGGAGGGGAACGGGGATAGGAGGTTTCTTACGGGCTGAATTTAGATGGTGGTAATGAATACATGAAGACATGAAAAACCATTGAATCACACTCTTCAAAAAGGCGACTATTATGATATGTGACTGTCATCACAGTTTAAAGAGAGAGAGAGACACTAGACATCGAAATAGGTCCCCAAACACCTCTTCCTTGTGTCCCTGAAGTCCTTTGTTGCAAAGTGTTATTGACAACACCTTCCAGTATTGATTCCAGATAAGCAGCTATGGGGGCTACAAATAGTCTTTGCTTCAGGAGCTCCGCCCAGCTCTGCCCCCATCTGGTTCTGCAGGGCACTGAGTGGGGGACAGCCCATGGCACAGAGAAAGCTGCTGAAAATCCACCTACTCCAAACCGGGACCAGGGGACTCATGCTAGAGCAATTTTTAGCTGTGGAGACTGTTCAGATCAACACTTTTACAAAGAGATGGGGCTATGTTCTTGTTTACTTGGTACACAGTCCTCTCTTCTCCCTGGAAGACAGGGCTCTGTGGCATCAGGGAGTGAATTAAAAGCAGTCCTTTGTTATGGTTACTTCAGAACATTCTAGAGGCCACTGCCTAACAGCCAGTGTGAAAAGTTGTTTTCAGTTGGTGAATGTTTTCTCATGCTTATGGCATTACTTTATTTTCTTTACTTTTTAAAATTCTGAGCCCATTCCAGTGTGTGTCGTGTACTTGTGTGTGTTTGTGTGGGTGGGGTGGTGGTGAGTCACTCAGAGAAGCAACTGTAATTTCAAACTAATAAGATTTCATTCCATGCCTGAAGCACCAAAACAAAGAAATTACAGAGCAAACACCATAAATCACAGAAGACTGTCAGAAAACTGGTCTTTGCATATTCAAAGTCCCGTAGAAATGCAGATATAATAGCTAAAGCACAAACGACAGGTGAGAAAAGTAAAATAAGTTACATTTGCCGTTCTAATGCTCCATTTTTGCAAGCTCAGAGCTGTTTCTGACCTTTCTGAAGGCAAACACTAAGGGTACAGAGATTAGTAATTAAGTCACAGATGTATGAACATCTTTGGGAAAGTCACTCCAAACCAACTAAGCCTCCTTTTCGTTATTAGAAAGGAGTTGGGTAAAATGATAACCTAATATTCGTGTAGGGAATTCTTTGGAGTATATTTTCATAGACATTATTTAATGTTCGTATCATTCTGATTTTACGGATGAGGAAACTGAGGTTTAGAGAAGGTGAGTGTCTCGCTAAAGTTAACACCATCAGTGCAGCGGAACTGGGCTCGAATTTTGTTTTCTGATTGCAAATCCTATGGTCTTTCCACCATGCTCCAACAGCTAGCATCTGACGAATAACATGTTCAAACAGTATCTTTCCTTAAGGAACCCAAAGTCCATGATCCTAACCCATTGCATCCATGTAGCACTCAATAGAGGTCACTTGACTGCCCTTCAGACTGAGGGAATAAGATGTCACCGCTGCTGAGAAAATTTCCAAATGCTTATCTCTACCATTTCACCAATGAACTGTGCAGCAGAAGGCTGAGACCAGTGTCCTTTACTCGCCACTGGACAGATGTCACATCCAAAATGGTACCCACTGCGGGAATGGGTGTCTTCAATACTAAATAATTACAGAGCATGTACAAAAGTTAAAATCATGCATAAGCCTACCCTCCTTCAACCAATCAACCAACCACGAAAATCTGGAAACAACTCTCAATAGCCATGACAGACTACCAGTTAAAATAAATTATGCAACAGTTCAAAAAGTCTTATGAAATATACTGTTAATTTAAAAAAAAAAAAGCCACAGGCTGCAAGAGTATATATCGACCCCATTTGTATTTTTAAAAAATGTATTTACATATAAATGCATGTAGGCACATGGGAAATCGTGGATGATAGAATCACTAGGGGGTAGAACTAAGGTCTGGGGTGGCTACTGTGTGTACTGTTTGAGTTTTTCACACAAAAACAAACAAGGGGTGCCTGGGTGGCTGAGTTGGTTGAGCATCCAACGCTCGATTTTGGCTCAGGTCATGATCCTAGAGTCATGAGATCAAGCCTCGCATCAGGGCTCCGTGCTGAGTATGGAGCCTGCTTGAGATTCTCTCTCTCTCCATCCCCACTCTGCCCCTCTCCCCTGTTCCTATTCCCTCTCTAAACAACGACAACAACAATTTACTTCAGAGAAGAGTGTAACCATTGCAAAGAATGTTCCTTTTCATGACCCTTCTCTCTCACATTTTTAAGTGTTTTCATTGTTAGTCCTGCTGACCACAGGAAAATAAATGGTAAAATAATACCGAAAGATCAAAACCATTATTTTTATAGACCCCCCCCCAAAAGCAAAAAGGCAGTAGATGTTAGTCACTCACTAAGTTCAACTTTCTTATCTGATTCAAGCCACAGACTGTTCCCATCTCCAAGTATGTGCTAAAAAGCTGTGTAACACAGCCAGCCAGGCTAGGCTACAGCAAAAAAAAAAAAAAAAAAAAAAAAAAAAAAAATTAAAAAGTCTCAGAATTTAAGCTGGAAGGAAAGTCCATCTCTAGTCTTGGCTGACTATTAACCTAAGACTCTTCTGTTTTTGCCTGCATAGAAAACAGTAAAATCTGCAACGGGACTTTTTCACGGGTTAGAAACCCAACACATTCAGGAAAATCACCCCAAGCAATCTGAGCCAAGAGCCCAAGAGCTGATTCTTTGCCAATGAGCTTCACCAATCAGCCAAGCATCATCCTTGGTCTTTATGGGGCAACAACAGCCTACATGACTGGCTTTTTAGTACTTTCAAGATTAGCATGGCTTTAACCAGAATATGTCTGGACCTCTGGAGGGACCCTGTCTGTGGCTCTCATACCCAGCTGGGCTTGGGGTCCCCTTCATGCTCCCAGATCAGTCTGCCCAGCTCTCGTTAACACTTTGCAAACTACGGTCAGTCACAAACCTCTGTCTGGATTCTTCCATACCCATGGATGACCCATGCGATTATCTCTTTAATACTGGTCTTCAAGTGCGCTTACTCCCTTCTAGTAAAACATTTGTGAAATCATGACCTGATTCGTGGCTATATTTTACAACCTAATTAAAACCAAGTTGTACATATTTAAAAAATAGAAACTCACCCCACCTACTAAGCACTCTGGAAATCACAGTTATACAATTAAGCGGCTATCGATCTCCACTCATTTTCATACGATTACTTCTAATCTGGGCTATATGCTTGTTTTATCCCCTGCTGCAGCAAAAAGCCTGGGTCCTAAATGAATGCATACATGCGGTATGATGCAAACAGGCAGTAAGCATGCACGTATCCCTCACTATCCAAATTCTTGTGTTCTGAAATCGGAAGCTGAAGACATTTAGGTAAATGTTTGGATGAATTTCTTGCCATTAAACCTCATGTCACCTGCCACCTGGAACTCAGGAACCAAACAGATTGAAACAATCATAACCGTTGTTGTTCAACCTTGCTACCTGGACGTGGCCTAAAATGTATTACTTTTTCATGTTCACAACTCATGCCGCTCTCTCGGTTCCCCCTCAACAGAAGTGAGCTCACGTTTTTATGGGGCACCAGCCATATCCTCGTCATGTTGGTAAAAGTTGGTAAGAGCTAAGGGGATACGCCTGTATTAGGGGTCTAGTCACCAGCCTGCTTCCAAAGTGGACGCTGGGATTCCTTCCTTGACCTAGATAACACAGACTACATGTTAAGAAGTGATTCTACCCTTAGTGTGTTCAGGGAACCATCAAGGCTGAGAATGGAAAGCTGATAGCCAATGGAAATTCCATCCCCACTTTCTGGAAGCAAGATCCCACCAACAGCAGATGGGGTGATGTGCTCAATACCTCACAGAGCCCACTGATATCTTCACCATCTTAGACAAGGCCGGTGCTCACTCGAAGGGTAAAGACAAAGGATTATCATCTTGAGCCCTTGTGCTGATGTCACAATGCTCAGTAAGGGAGAGAGCTGTGGCAATGACAACTCCTTTAAGATTGCCAGCAATGCCATCTACAGACTGAGGGGTTGGCCCTCCTGGCTAAGGTTCTCCATGATGACCTTGGCAATGTGGAGGAACCTAAGACCATGGTCCATGCCATCACTGTTCACAGATCATGATGGTTCCGTGGTGGTCACGGATGAGAATGGCAAGCTGTGGTGTAACGTCCATGGCCCTTTTTCCTGAATCTCTAGTCCTGCCAAGGCTGCGTGCAAGGTCATCCCTGAGCTGAATGAGCAGCTCACTAGCCTGGCCTCGGGAGTGGTACCATTTCTAACATTAGCTTCCAAAATGAGCTATCATTTTCCCCAGGGCTCTCGTCTTTAGCAACGGCAAGCTAGAGCTTTTCAGCATAGTGCATTAATAATAAGCTTCTGCTGGCTTTACCTAAATCCTCGCTTGCTTAGATCTACGTCAGCTTGGGAGCCATTTAGATGTTAAAAATCAACATTGCTAACAGCAGCCTATATATGGTGCCTATGATAAAGCAAATAAGGGATACGCTCTGGCCGTAATTCGGGAGAACAGTAGTTTCTACCTTCAAAGGACACTGGCAAATCACTCTCTTATTTTTCTCCATAAATATAAGAAGGGGACACCAGTAGGTTATATTTAGTGACCAGTTTTTGATCTTTCAATTTTCCCAAGATGTTTTTGTGTACCTACCCTAATTCCCGGTGATTTTTTCAAAACTGAATTCACTTCACCTAGGCCAATTTCTGTGTTTCATCCGTGTTTTACAAACGTTCCCACAATTCGATCACTCGTATTCTAGGAGTGGGCCCAGCAAATGGGAACACTTAGGAGAGGGACACAATGAATATCTGCCCAGACCCTTCTTAAAACCCTGGTCATTGGCCACCTAGGTAACTTGTGTTTCACCATAAAGCATCTGTCTTAAAAACTGTTGGTCATCAAAACAAATGTTCTTACGTGTCCCCTTTCAGCTCCACCAAACCCCAAACATTTACTAGAACAAAAAGAGCCACGTAGACGAATGTACTTGTGTTTCTGTGATGTGTGTCAATTTCCTGAAGGAAAAATATTCAATTGGAAAAAGCAATTAAAATGGGATTTGATTGGGATTAAAATGGGATTCAGGCTCAGTAGATCTGGAAATCTCTCTAGCTCCGGAGAGTGCAGCCTTGAACTACTCTAAGAGAATGTGATCACACTGCCCTTGCCTGTCCTTCTATGGCAGTATCTGTGGAGGAGGAAGTCTCTGGAGGTGGTAAGGTCGGGGAGGCCATCACGCTGACCTGACAGACCCTGAGCCTGATTTTAGGCTAAGGGACCAACCCTGGACACCTGGTCTTTCAGGACACCACAGGCTCTCCTTCCACAGTTGATCAGAATTGGGTCATTTTATGTTGGCTTCCTGTAAAGAGATGGCTCTTGCAGGTTCAGGAGAGCGGGTCACCCAGGGAGTCTGTCAGTCTACATTCTTACACAACTCAGAAAAGATCGGAATGGTGGTCACTCAAGGGAAACACAAAAGATTTTCTTTCTGGAAGGATTAAAGACTCCAAGGAGTCAAGCCACACAACCTCATCCATCCAAATTCTGAGTACAGTCAACCGCATCTCAGTGGCTTGCCTCTCACAGGACCAGTTGACCGCACCGCACAGAAAGAAATATGGCTTCTGGTGTAGGCACATGTAATGCCACGGTAACTCCAAGGGATTACAACCATCTTTAATCAGGAAAGCGGTCTTAAGGAAGGATTTGTGCCAATGGTCCTTGTTGGAGGGAATACAAGGGTTAGGGGCCTTCTGCTTGCCTGGATTTGGTTCCCGTCGCATATGTCCAAATCTTCCCCTTTCTCTTACTTGGCAAGAAATTTAACACTGAGCTAACTGGTGATAGGAACGGTGGACGGTAGTCCCAGACCTTCAGGCCTGGCTGTTCTCTGTAGTGCGGGCCACATTGCCTCATGCTCAAACGACTGCGCATTCATGGGAGAAGCACTGTTTCATTATGAGGTGCTTTCTTGTGCTATGGTCCCTGAGCAAACAAAATTACCAGTTAAAAGGCTGGGAAGGAAATGGAGGGCTAAGGAAATGCATACGAATAAAAATTCAATATGCAAGCTAACAAAATTATGGAAGCCATAATCATAGGATGTAAGGAAGAAAATTCACTTACGACAATGCAGATGACGTCAGTTTTTGGTGAGGGCGCCCTGGCTACGTATCTATCTACTCAATGTATCGGGGGAGTAGCCAAACATCTATTTCCAATTTTCAGTTTGACATCCCTGGCCGTGCTAATCAACATTGGCCAAGGCCGATTTCATACTCGTTTTTGAACAACTATCAACATGATAGCCAGCTCCGTGTGCCAAGTCAGTTTGGGGTCTACAGACCCAAGCATCCAATCTCCATAATACCCTCAATCGGCTATGTGTTTATCGATACCCTTATATACTCCTCACCTCCCCCCACTTTTCCGGTTATACTTCTCTTCCCTCCAAACTGAAAAGAGGCATTCTCATGAAAATTAGGACCCACACGGTCATTTTTCTACTGCTCCCCTCCCCCACCATCACCAGCCCTGGGAACGGCAACTACACATCCATTTGTAAATGTAATGGGCCCTGGTCTAAGATTTAACCTCTCTCCTGGGAAATGTCTAAACGTTGGACAGTCTTCTGTACAGGAGAGAGTACCCAAGCTCTGACGTTCAGGTAGAGGCTCTCATACCAAAGGCGTGAAGCCAGTCAGCCAGACTGGTTCAGTTCCTTTCTGCCAACCAAAGGGTTCAGACATACTCTGAGCCAGCCCAGCGTGAGACCTTAACATTCTAAGTTCTAACCTGGGGCACCGGAATTCCTGATCCTTCAGCCTCTCTGCCAAGAGACTTCTGGTTCTAGTAAGCTCTATGGAAGGGCTTGCTTGGCTTAAATATAATAACACCAACTTTTAGAGCTCAACCAAAAAAAACCAAAAAACCTGCAACTCACCACTTCCCGAAATGAACATAGTCTAAAAACTAACATGATACTGCATTTGACAAGGGGGTGTAGACGTGTAAATATTCTCTAGCCCATCATCTCTGAAAAGCAAGTTTCCTCTTCATTTTGGCTACAGTGATGTCTTTCTTCTGAAAACATGGTCTGCTTTTCCTCTGACGCCCCATCTCTGCTGTTTTCCTCTACATCTCTGGCAGAAGGGTTTCATTGCAAGTTTTCTCCCAGGCGGAGAAGAATGGGCTCTCCTCCCCTGGAGTTAGAGGACTCTCCTGAAGGGCCAGTCTTTGAGTAGGAAGGGCCAGGAATCCCAGAGGGTCCCCTGCCTGACGCCTGCTCTCTGCAGGAGGCAAAGGAAGGAGTCTGGAGGAATATAGGCGACATGGAGAGAGGAGAGCAGGGCGCCACTGATTGTCCAGTTGGCCAGTGAGTGATTAACTCTATTAGGAGGGGCTGTTGATCACACAGTCAGCAGCCCCCAAATGGGCCTGTGACCGGGGCTATAACCTCCCCGTGACCCTTTGTAATGAGAGAGGCTTGACTTAAGCCTTGCCGGTGTCTGCTTTCTAGGCCAACAGGCACATCCCTGAACCCTTTTCTCTTACTGCCACATGCAGGAAGGCGGAGGCCCGTACGGTGGTGAGCAAAGCCTGTCTTTGTACAAAACTACCGTTCAACAAAATGTCTTACGGATTTGAATCGCAGCACAAGTTTTGTTTTGAAGATGGAAAAGGCCAATTCGAAGGTGGCTTCACGCTCTTAAAAATCTGAGGGCCTTGCCTGATGGGCCATTCAGGCTGCTTGGGAACACCGGTTTCCAAACGAATACAGAAATCAATCAGAAAGACCGCTAAGGTTGCAACATTCTAGATTTGCCATGAACCCATTTACACGTGAGTTGCAAGTGAACTGTCCATCAAGTCCGCCCTGTGCCCAAATGCCACCTTCTGAGAAAGGCCTTCCCTGACCTCCTTCCCTAACACAGTTACCTCTCCACACACCTTTCCTTTTTCTCCGTAGAATTTCACACTGCCTGCATTTAGACTATGTATTTCTGTTTTATTGGCCCTATCCTCACCTGGAACGGATGCCCTACTCTGTTTGCGACCCAGAGTCTGGAACAGTGCCTGGTGTAGTTTGGAATCTTTGCCCTTGCCACCCGTGTCAGCCTAAAAGTCTCTGCCAGCTTCTCCCTCTGCCTCCTCAGTCTTCAAGCCTTAACTTAAATGAAACAGCCCAAAGCACTCTTTCTTGACCACCTTCTTTCAAGTAGGTCTCTGCTTTCACTGTGGTTGTGGCCCAAACGATACCAACAGTCTTCAATTACTGCATCGTTTTACTTAATACTGTCTGTTTTGCCTACTCCTAAATCCCAGGAAAGCAGGCTGGGGTCGGTCTTGTTCATTGCTTATTCCCCAGCACTTAGCATATAAGTATCATGAGATGTTGGTTAAATGAATGACTAAATTTTAAGCTGTTGCTCAGCAATGACAAGGTAAGAAAGGAGATCTGACACTCTCGTTAGAAAGCAGATAAAAATCTGGTTTCGGGCTCAAATATTTATCAGTTCAGAAACAAACGGAATTGTTACTTTCACACCGAAAAAACCTGGACGGACTCTCGACCAAATTCGCGCCCTGACTTTCCATCAGGGACACTGAGGAGCCATTGCAGATGGGGGGAAATTCCATTTTAAAAAGATCTCAAGGGTGCTATCTTAGTACTTTGTGGATTTTTCTAGCATATCTGGAGCACCCTGAACAGTTAATTACTTCTTTACAGGACTGTCCCCTGTAGGGGGCCAGCCCTTAAATCATCTTTGTAGAAACAGCCTTTATTCATTTCACCCAAAGATTTGAGTGGCTATAAGGAACCATCTGGTAGGGAATGAAGATACAAGGCTGTCGTTTTTGTGTTTTTTAGACAATGCCAGTGTTGAGTCTCAGAGGAGGCAGGGGAGGTGGCATCATGACGGGCAGTGGCAATAAGAGGAAAAAAGGAGAAAATGGAGCACGATACGCCTCAAATGCATAGCCAGGGGTGGGAGTGTGGGTCATCAGGAGTTCTGTGATTCCAGAGAATGGGCAGGAGGAAGGGCTAAGGGTCGAGACTGAGGCAGAAATCCAGTTGTAAAAGACCTTACGGGTAGTTTTACGGTGCTTGGATGTTAGCATGCTTTAAAGAGTAGTGTGCTATCCTACTGCATGAGATAGGTCACCCAAACACTGTGGGCAGGACGCATTTGAGGGTCCTAAGAATAGCTGTAAGGAGATTAATTAGAAGGTTAATGTGATAGTGCCAGATAAAGACGACGCAGGCTCGAACTGAGGGAGTGTTGCCAGAGATGTGGGAAACAGGAAGTTACAAGTGCAGGGTATAGAATAAAAATCTCTACTGGATGAATAAATGGATAATCTGTGGCTCCCAGGAGAATGGCTGTGCCCACTGCTTTAGAAAATGTATCAAAATCTCAGGGACACCTGGGTGGCTCAGGGGGGTTAAGCATCCAACTTCGGCTCAAGTTATGATCTCACAGTTCGTGGGTTGGAGCCCCGCATCCAGCTCTGTGCCGACAGCTCAGAGCCCACTTGGATCCTCTGTGTGTGTCTCTCTCTGCCCCTCCCCCATTCACACGCCGTCTCTTTCTCTCAAAAACACACACTGAAAGAAATAGAAAATGTATCAATCTGAGAAGTGAAAACCTAGTGGACATGAACTGTTTTAAGATGCTTGTGTTTATTTTTGTAGCTTTTCTGTTTCACAGCTCCCTATGTTAAGGGAGATCATTTAGATGTTTTGATTTAGAAGTCCTGCTTTTTAGGGGCACCTAAGTGGCTCAGTCGGTTAAGTGTCCAACTCTTGGTTTCGGCTCAGGTCATGATCTCACGTTCGTGAGTTCGAGCCCCGCCGCACTGGGCTCCCTGCTGAGAGTACAGAGCCTGCCTGGCCTTCTGTCTCTCGCCCTCTCTCTTTCCCTCTCTCTCAAAGGTAAATAAATATTAAAAAAAAAAAAAAAAAAAAGTCCTGCTTTTTGGATCTAGCAACCTCATGAAAAAATAAGAGTCAATAAGTCACTTACATTGGTAAATAATTTAGGGTTTATAGCTTGTATCAGTACTCTAGGAGGTAATTGAGAATCTTATGTAACATACTAGGTAATGTCTTCTTCAATACTATGTAACTTCTAGGATCAATTACTGGAGTGAACAAAAGATTGTATGGGGCACCTGCGTGGCTCAGTCGGTTAAGCGTCCAACTTCAGCTCAGGTCACGATCTCACAACCAGTAAGTTCGAGCCCTGTGTTGGGCTCTGTGCTGACAGCTCAGAGCCTAGAGCCTGCTTCAGATTCTGTGTCTCCCTCTCTCTCTGCCCCTCTGCCACTCGCACTCTCTCTCTCGCTCTCTCAAAAAAATGGATAAGCATGAAAAAAAATTAAAAAGAAATTGTATGACTGATTACTACCGACCTGAGCATGCATCTGGTGAGATCAAGGTCCCTGAATTAACCAGTATATAAAGTAAAACACACAGTTGATGTCGTTAATCAATGGCCTACATGTCCTAATAGAATGAAAATAGTTTCTCCATATATTAAAGTGATACAGCACTTTTTAAAATCCATGTTCTTTGTGAACTATTTATTCAATTAGAAACAGTAATAAGACAAGGTAATAGGCTATCTGTGCCCCCCCACCCCCCTGAGAAGGAGGTACTAAATAGCAGGTTCTCAATGGTTCTCATGAATGCTGGGAAAGCCAGCTCTAAAATATATAAAAGGGGAGAATATACACAAATAGCATAATATTTGGTTGTGGAAGATGCTTTTGTAGTTACATTTATATAGAGAGTTGATCCTTGAGCAGCGTGGAGGTTGGGGCCCAGTGGAAAATGTGCAACTTAAAAAAAAACTTTTTTTTTTTAAGTAAACTCTTAACTCACGTGGGGCTCAAACTCGCGACCCTGAGATCAAGAGTCACATGCTTTACTGATGGAGCCAGCAAGGTGCCCCTCACGGGTAACTTTGAACTGCCCCTAAACTTAACTACTAAGAGCCCACTGTTGACTACAACCCTTACCGATAACATAAACAGTCAAGTAACACATATTTGGTACGTTATGTGTATTATATACTGTATCCTTACCTTTAAGTTGAGCTAGAGAAAAGATAACACTACGAAAATCCTAAGAGAAAATACATTTACAGTGTTGTGCTGTATTTATCAAAAAAAAAAAAATCCACAAATAAGTGAACGTGCATGGTTCAAACCCATGTTGTTCAAGAGTCAACTGTCTCTATTATAAGCTCATCAGTTATATCTAATGCTTGTGATTTGACGCTATAAAAATAAAGTCAGGGACCCACTTCGTGTTCCAGCGGCAGTCTTTAGATCTCTACCTGGTTTCCTCATCTAGTCCCAAGTGTAGGCTAAATACTAACCCTTAAACAAAATGACTCCCCCTCCTCATTTTTTGTTGTTGTTGTTCTTGTTATTTATTTGTTGTCTTGGTTAAAGGAAAAATTCAAACGCCTTCCTGGAAGGTCTTCTGCGATACAGAAGATTGTATGTTGCATAAGGGGGAGTAAACACAAACTAAAATTTGCCACAAAATGATATTTGAAAGGGAATGATAGGGTAGTCACATAAAGGTATTCTAGGGGGGAATTCGCTATTGTCTCTATCAAACAAATCCCAAATCTGGATATAGGAAAGGATAGGCTTTATTCGAAAGAATTATTTGCAAGAGGGGAAAGGCCTCTAGCAATAGGGTAACCCCTCTGGTCCAGAGTTCTGCAGGTGTTCTAAGACTAGCCAGAGAAGGGCTTTTCTGTAATAGGGAGGAATGAAAATGTTCCCTGGATATGGGGAGGTGGACAGGACAGTGGATCAGAGATGTTGACCCTGAGCTCAGTTTATTCTCAGGAGGGCCCTTTTGGCGGGGGGGTTGTTTGGGGTAAATGTGGGTCAAAGTTCAAGGGCCTGGGGATGGAGAGAAGTTTCAAGCTTGGTCAAGCCAGGTATTGTGCAGATTGGCCAGGGGAGACAGAGTTCAAAGAATCTACAAGACAAAAATGGGAATTGGAAGGTTGAGTCTGGCCATACTCTTGGCTTAGAAGTCAAAGAAAGGGAAGAAGAACTTGGGCACTTTATCTAACCAGGTTTTGATTTGTAGGAGAAAGTGCTTTGGTGAAAGCACCACGAGATCAGCTCTGACATTGCCAAAATGCTTCAAGGCCCTCAAACCACCATCTTAGGTTAAGGGCAAGCCGAAGAAAACTGCCAGAAGCTTTCTGAGAAGCTGACGCTAGGCGAAATCAGAATTCGGGTCACTGTGCAAACAGGTGCAAACTTTCCTTTAAAAGAAAAAAAAAATGACCCAGTCTTTACCAAACATTTAAACGTCTATAAATCTAAAGCCTGCTTACGTTTATCCAGTATACGTTATAGTGACTCATTCTAGGACTGTTCTTCTTGGAACTTTCCTAAAGGGCTGCATTTGCCCATCCACAAATATTCTATGTCGACCACCTACAGCCTAACCTGCCGGGTACATTCCAAAGACTCTCCCTTTCCTCCCTAGAGGCCCTTTATTTTAGGCTGGACACAGTATGACGGCCTAAGCAAGCAGCCGGATTGAGAAGGATTAGTAACGTCACATCCTTAGTTTTGTCATAGCAAATACAGGTATTAAATATCTTACCAAAATGATGTTAGATTAAGATAGGAATACATTTTCCGGGGTGGGGGAAAAGGAATTCTATCTGGATGTGCTATGCCACCTGTGGAGTTGCAGCCTTCTTTATTTTTAATATTATTTTTAAATTTTTTTTTTTCAACGTTTTTTATTTATTTTTGGGACAGAGAGAGACAGAGCATGAATGGGGGAGGGGCAGAGAGAGAGGGAGACACAGAATTGGAAACAGGCTCCAGGCTCCGAGCCATCAGCCCAGAGCCTGACGCGGGGCTCGAACTCACGGACCGCGAGATCGTGACCTGGCTGAAGTCGGACGCTTAACCGACTGCGCCACCCAGGCGTCCCTTTAATATTATTTTTAGAAACAATGAAGGACTCATGGAACTTATGTGTGGAACCTACTAACATGCTTCTGACATATTTTCTTATGTTTATTTGTAATTTTTATCTATTTCTTTTAGAGAGCGCGCGCGAGCAGAGGAGGAGCAGAGGGAAAGAGAACCTTAAGCAGGGTCCACACCCCACCCCCATCTGCCAGAAACAGAAATGTTACCGTGTCTGCTTACGTCCAGCTGTTTTCATGGCAGCTGTGAAATGCTGGCATGAGACCAATTACAGCGGAGAACCATCTATCTCCTGGTTCTTCAGAGGCGCGCACATTTTCATCATCTTTTACTTTCTTCCCCCCAGGCTCTGCAGGGGCGCACCTCGGAGTAGTTTATGAACGAGGTGTTGGTAGCAATAGCTAACGCATTGTGTTTAAGGTTGCAAGATCCCCAAACCAAAAACTACAGGTAGAGACTTCGGCCTGATGTGTCCGCAAGAACACAAGATTCAGATGCTTTCAGAGAGGCCTTCAAAACATTACCATTCTTGTCCTCCACTTCGTATCAACGTCTGGTGTTTAAATGCACATGACCTCAGCGTCTCGCGTCGCAAAGGCTGGGAAATGTCCAAAGTGTCGCCCAAAGAGTATTTGCCATTGGGTTTTGATTTGGGTATCCATTCACCTTGGCTTTTCCAGGATAATCTCAATCACCAAGATTTCCGTGCCGTTTTCCAAGGATATTTTCTGAACCAGGATCCAGCTCGTGAATGGCTCTTCATATTTTAATCTTAAAGGGGACACCCTAAAAAGGCTCTAGGTGGTCTTATACTCTTTTATAGATTTTCCTTAAACTATTCTTTATGAAGGTATAAAATTATACAAAATATCCATAGGAGAGCTAGATAACAGATTAGCACACCTTAAACACCCTTTGAGGTTACTGAGATGGTTTTAAATAAAGACAAGCACCTGATTTCCCGAAACTCAGGCTTTTGACAGAGTTTTAGTTATTTAGTCCATTCAGTGTTAAACATACCCTTTTAGTTGTCCCCAGGGAAAATAGTCAAACATTCTTTGTAGATTAGTATTTTTTTTTTTTAAGCATAAAATCCAGTCTTCTACGTTGCTTTCTACAGTACAAATTTAGGTTTTCATTTCTGAATCCAGCCCCCACTAGGCAAGAGCCTCAAAGAACATTTAGCTTCTTTGGAATGCTTACCCAAGTGAATGAGCCCCATCTTTTTTTTTTTTTTTTTAATGAATTCTAATTAAACATCCACACTGTGATCCTTGTTGGCTAGAGAAAAATGGAGACTTTCCGTCTGTCCCCTTGTGTCCATTCTTTCTAGCTAAATGTTTTCCCCAATTATGTAGACAGACACTGAAAATTGCTCAACCTTGATTTATTTCAGGAAGCCGTCATTTAAGAAGCCCTGATGGGGGCGTGGTCAGGCTGGGCTGGGCTGGGCTCACTTCCCACCGGCAACCCAGATACCGAGGTGTGTAATCAATTGTAGTGTTCGTATTAAACCCAGAGTTTCATTTTCTCCTTTGACTGAACCTTCTGTTATGGCCTCATAAAAGAAATCAGCTCCCTTATTTCCCTCATTTAGCTTTTATTTGTGTAGCAGTGTTCATTTAAAAAGAAGCGAGTTTACTGCTTCTCATAACTTGCTAATTTCCAAGTTAGTTTTTGGAAAAACCTCCAGGATGTCATTTCCCAGCCTCTAAAGTCAAACTGCTATGTATTTGAAAAACATTTTCAAGTTGAACAAAACATTTTTCCCTTCTGATTTCAGTGCCTGTGAATGCCAGAAGAAATTTAATTTTGAAAGAAACAAAAAACGAACATCTTTTTCTAGTTAAATCTGAGCATATGCAATACAATGAATTTATATGTGTACACACACACACACACACACACACACACACACACACACACACACGGAAGCTCAGAGGAAGACTCATGGGCTTGATGTTTGCCATTGCACTTGGGCCCGAACTAGGAGGAGTGCTGAATCCTCAGTGCTTCCATCTGGCCCCCTGGCTTGAATTTGCAAGGCCAAATGATTCCTAGCAACTCAGACTTGGGGAGGGTCCAACTATCTCCTTAAGGACACTTTTCACAGGGAACCACTGTTGCTCTTTATGGTGGACACCAAGAAAAAGTGACATGAGCCAACCCAGTCAAGGTATGGGGCGGTGGGGGGGGGGGGGGGGGGGGGGGTTGGGTCATTCCAGGGAAATTTTGTAGGGCCAGATGCATTGTTGAAGTCAGAACATATGATTAAAGACTGCATATCCTCAAAGACATCACCATCAATATTTTTATAGTTGTAAAACTCTTAAAATAAGACGGGCCCTATGGTCAATTGGTTCAACTCCGTATTTCATAGATGGTCAAACTGAGGACCCGAAAGAAATGTCATTTGGGTAGTTATTAGTAAGCTCTGGACTATGATTGGTTGCACATCTCTGAGTCCATTCTGGCCTTGCCATGCCCCCTAGGAAGGCTTCCACTCCTACCACTGAAACATGCACTGTGTTAAATAGAGAGGGAACAAAGTAGACTTGAATTAAAATTCAAGTCTCCTAACTCTTAAGGTTCCCTTCCCCCCTTTTTTTTTTAAATGTTTATTTTTGAGAGAGAGAGACAGAGACAGAGCCTGAGCAAGGGAAGGGCAGAGAGAGAGGGAGACACAGAATCAGAAGCAGGCTCCGGGCTCTGAGCTGTGAGCACAGAGCCCGACGTGGGGCTCGAACCCACGAACTGCAATATCATGACCTGAGCCAAAGTTGGATGCTTAACCAACTGAGTGACCGACGCGCCCCAAACACTTTGGTTCTTTGATTCAGTTATTCCTTTTAGGCTAAAAGTTTCATGAGTCGTCTTGACCCTACTTCCCTCTCTTTCTTACGCATTCACGCATGAACTTGGGAGTCCTGTTTAATCTCCTACCACGCCATTTATCACAAGGCAGCATAAAAACCGTATACGGTGATCCAATGTTGTGTAGACAGGCCAGGAAATAGATGGAAAAGGCGAACTACCCTCAAATCAATAAATGAGGTAGAATTTAGGGAACTTTTTCTTATTTTCTTGGTTTTTGTATTAATGTGGTTCACTACTCATAAAGTGAAAAATAAAATTAATCGAGCACATTTAAGATGCAAAAAAGCAGGAGTACATTGAACGTAATTCATGAACAGTGGTTCATGGCCAGGATTCTGGGATCAGACAGTCCTAGGTTGAAATCCTGTGTTTCCTATTGCCTACGTCAGCTTGGCTGACCTTCTCAAGCTGCTTCCTTGCCCTTGAGATGAGAACAATAATAGTGCCTATACTGCACTCAGTGATGTTTGTAAAGCCCACTGCTTCCTGTCTAGGAGTCCGGATTCCATAAATGATGGCTATGGCTGCCCTTACAGTTATCATTGTCTTGAAAGCTGGCACGGAGGCCACGCTCACCTGAAGAATCCTCAGGCTGTGCCCGCGTAGCCACACGTGGCCTTGCACTTTTGAATTCTAGGATGTCGTTTGCTCTTAAGCAGTTACACTGTGGCTCCTTGAAAGTGGTGTATTCACTGGCCTCACGGAGGAAATAAGAGCACGTGAGCTGGACCCAGCCCGGCAAGGGCAGTGCTGGAGCTGGGGCTTGGACACCAGCAGGTGGACTGGACCCGGGGGCTGGTACCCCGGGAGTCGGTCGAGCCAGCAAGCCTCAGTTTCCCAGATTAGCCCTTAGATGACCGAGGCTCAACTCCAAGCAGGCCTAGTGCCTCCCGGCTACCGTGCGTGCCCACTGAGGCCACCAGAGCAAAAGGCTTGACTAGTGTCGGTGGCAGCGGGGCCTCTGACTAAAGAGGCCTCCCCTGCTGTCTGCCCTGGGGAGAAGAGGCCACAAAAGGCTTCTCTGGGGAAGCCGCCCCTCCCCCACCCCTGTGCTGCACTGGTAAAAGGACAGGGAGGAGGACAGATGACAGCCATTAGGTTAGTAAGACTGGGTTTGTCTAGGAGCTCTCAAGCTTCCAGAAAATTCCAGAGGCCTAAATAAAGGACCTCTCGAGCTGTGAACTGGCAGAGCACTTAACTGCTCAAGGCCTTTCCTTCTCCATTCCCAGCACAGGGGACACTTCCGGATCCTCAAAAGCTACAAGAGACCTACTGAGGAAGTCAGGCTCTTCGTCCTCCTGCGGCAGGGCCGGGTGGGCGGGGATGCAGGGCGGATGTAGGCTCCCAGCGACCAGAAGCCTGGGAAGCAAAGGCCCAGAGACTAGAAAAATGCCTTCCCGGGAGGTTCCATCTCCTCAGGCAAGGACAGTCCCCTTCAGGTCAAATCCCCACCTCCTAATGACACAAAGGCCTCCTCTTTTCCTCGCTCCTCCTTTTCTACTAGGCTGCTTTGCCAAATAGAAAGAGGTGGAGTGGAGCGTGGGCCTAGGCATGGCAGGGTTAGCAGGCGGCCATCTTCAGGCATCCAGCCCTGAGACAAAGGTACCAAAGCCCTTCTCCACTGTCCCAGGCTCCTGCCCCCCTGGGCATGTGTAACAAGTCTGGGGCACACAGCTTGACGAGTGAGGGTTACTCACAGGGACCACAGTACAGAGAAGTGAGGGACAAATGTTTAGGAAATCCATGAGGTAGCTGTTGTGCATAGAGGGCTCTTGCACAACAAGAATGAGAATTGGAATGAGACAACTCATTCCAATGAGTTGGAATGAAACATTCCAACTTCACAGGCCAGGCACATTTCTGAGGAATTAGATGGCGGGCGGGGACGGGGGGGGTAAAGTGCAGCCATTTTAAGCTAGATGAGAAGGGCCCATGAGCGCTGGGCAACAGAATCAGGTGTGATCACTCCCTATGCTACTCGCTGGTTGCCGTCCCCCTGGGTAAGTCCCTTAACGCTTGGGCCTCACTTTTGCCCCCTGTGAAATGGGGTTCTCGAATGTAAAGCATTTGGCATGGAAGGGAGGCTTAGCAAAGCAGACCCATTCAAGCATGCAGCTTTGCAAATGGAATCGATTGGTAGGAAAAAAACACTAGACTTGTGAAGATATTATTTGAAAATTTTATCTAAAAGACCCCCCCCTCCCACCCCCATGGTCTATTGATAAGCTCATTCTCTTTTGTTTTACAAGTGAATGGGAGGGAATCTGGGACAAAGTCCAGTCCAGAAGGGTGGTTTGTAAAGACCCACAGGGACTGAGCGCCCCAGCCCCTCCCAACCCCCCAACTGCCCTCCCTCTGATGGCTGCGGACAGTGGGGGACAGTGGGCCACCACAGCCGCCATCCCCCACAGTGGATTCAGAGAAACTGAATGCCTTACCCTCCTCCCTGCCTGGCTGCTGCCTGTTTCCTGGTCTGGATAGGACTTCACAAATGTTACCTGTTTTTTTTTTACCATGAGACTTAAAAGGCTACCATAAAACCAAAGGGAGAAGACAAGGACTGACTGCACCCCAAACTCTATGAAATCTTTAATATTTTGCATCATTTTAGAAGTTCCATAAAGGTATCCCCCCTGCAGGCCCCTGGGCTTTCAAACAACTTCATAGCTCGCAAAGCTGTAAACCAATTGCACAACCATGAGGAGTTAAGTGATGCATTTAGAAGTGATACTTGGGAGTGGCGCCTGCTCTTTGGGAGGATACAATTCTGCTCAAGCAAAACCAAAGCAAACCTGGGGCGCCTGGGTGGCTCAGTCGGTTAAGCATCTGAATTGGTTTCGGCTCAGTTCGTGATCTCAAGGGTTGGGGGTTTGAGCCCTGAGTCAGGGCTCCAGGGCGGAAGCCTGTTTGGGATTCTCTCTCTCTCCCTGCTCCTCCCCTGCTCATTCTCTCTCTCCCTCTCTCTCTAAATAAACTTAAACAAAGACACAAACAAAAACAAACCAAACCCAAACCCAGCACTGCAGCCTTTAGGGGGGGGGCTGGGAGCAGGGACAGTACTGGGGGTGGGGTGGCCGGACAGAGAGGGTCGTGGGCACATTTTCCAGTCGTCATCATACAAGAGAAGGGGAGGACCATCTTTCAGGTAATGGTGGTGACACATGGGAGAGACTGAAGTCTATCTTTTCGACCCTAGGAGTCCAGTTCAAGGCTTTTTTTTTTTTTTTTTTTGAGCCCAGACTAAAACCAAAATATATCCTTCTTGTCTTTCAAAACCAAACCAATACAGTTTGCATAACAACCCCCTAGAGACATTTACTTAATATTTAACTAAGACTCAATTACAAGATTCTACTTCAGAGAATCGGGGGCACAAACTCTGCCGCCTAATTCTACTTCATTCAGTGCAAGTGAGCGCGGGTTGCAATCCGGCCTGTGTTGGATACTTTTCAAGACTCATTAATCTCGGGCAAGAACCAATTTAACGAGCAGGGCAGTCTTTTGAAGTGAATCGTGGTAGTAGTTTAAACAGAGGATTAGGAGCTAATCACATTTAAAGTCATCTTGTGGCACTAAAATTGACCCCAGACTTGGGGGGTAAATTACAGGGACTGGGAAGGCTTTTCCCTTCTCCTTCTGACTCCCCTGTGGGACAGCCAGACAGCCGCCTGCCCACATCCAGAGACAGCACCCCATTCTGACAGGTAGCTTATCACGAAGTTTGCCTCTTAGCCAATTTACGGGTCAGTTTTATAAAATAATACTCTAGATTCTACAGCCATTGGACACTGTCTAGGTCACAGGCACAGTTTAAGTGTAAATTTGGGGTCTGCTGTGTACTGTAGATATCAGCTAGTTAGATTTCAACAATCAGAATGTAAGCCAGGGGTAATCCATCATTTTAAACTTGAACTCCCCAACGTGAGTTCATCGGACTTGGGAGAGTAGGAACAGAAGGGCCTGGCAATTATAGTCACCAGGCAATTAAGCATTTTCCTTTAAAGTGTTTCTTCAATCACATCGAACACAAATGGCAGGCGATCTATCAATTATTTAGCAGTGGATTGGATATGGATTTCAGTTGTACTGTCTAATATTGAGGGGATTCGCCACACAAGGCGAAATTAGTAAAGGACATTAGCATTCAGTCTGCAAAAGAGAGGGCGTGCCTTTTGTGTGTGTGTGTCTTAATGTAATCTGGCCCAACTTTGGTTCCTTTCTTTCTGACTCCATGCCACAGACGAACCTCTTCTAAGTGTCATACAGGGAACATACAAAGAAGACTCGTGACCACATTTCAAGCCTCTAGGGATCTTCTAGCTGAGTCCTTTCTTGTTAGAGCTGGGATGCTGCAGGCCAAAATCATGAGGTGCCTTGAGTAGGTATCACTGCTTGGATGACACCCAAGCTTTGATATTCCAACCTGGCCCATGGCTCTGTGCCCCAATTAACCGTCTATCCCCAGCCCAAAAAACAAAAGCCACGAATTATTAGAAGAGAGATTAACTGTGCCTGACAACACTCAGAAGCAACAACCAGAAAAGCTGTAAGAACAGTTTGGATACGATAACAAAAACTTTAAAATAATCACACTTAGGGATGCTGGGGCAGCTCAGCCGGTTAAGCATCCGACCCTTGATTTCAGCTCAGGTCATGATCTCACAGTTCCTGGGATCGAGCCCCACGTTGGGCTCTGCACTGACAGCAGGGAGCCTGCTTGGGATTCTCTCTCTGCCCCTCTCCCCACTTGTGTGTGTGCTCTCTCTACCTAAATAAATAAACTTAAAAAAAAATCACGGTTAGGTAAGAATCTTTTAGATGTGATCTTTTGATGTTAGGTAGAAAAGGCAAATGTTTACCGATGAGAAAAAAAACACAAGGAAGAACTCAAGACAAATTTTCACTTCATTGGATTCAGGCAGCGCAGCCAGGTTTTCTAGGGACTGGTTGCCCAAAGAGTAAACTGTTTATGGCCAGAGAAACCATAGGCCAGAAAGATTAGGTGCCTGAAAATCGGAATCTCAAATTCAAATACCTGAAAGGGGCCACAGGGTGGTCACAAAGGGTAAGACAAGAGGGAGTGCTAAAGTCTGTGCCCCAACTGCACACCCAGCACAAAAGCACGGAAATTCAATTTTAAAGGACTTTAAGTCACTATTAATGATACCATAGAGTTCAACATCATTTCTCAAAGTCCCAAACTTCTAAAAATCTTATAAAGACACACCACCTCTGATCCATGGAAAATCAATGGTTCAGTATCATTTTATAACTGGTGAAAAAAAAAATCAATAAAAAAAATCAAAGCCCACTTAAAAAATACTCAAGAGGCACCCTAACAAGTCACAGAAGAGTTCATGCAAATGGCCGACAGAAATTTGAAAAATGCTTTCATCTTCACTAAAAATATATGAAAACTAAATGAGAGGCCATTTTTCATTGGTGAAATTACCAGTGATTAAAAAGTGAGAACACACAAAGTTTATGAGGAAGAGTCAAAATGGGTACTCACACAGGTGTTAGGGGGTACTGATACGAAACAATATTTCTAGGAAAATAATTTAGCCACAGGCATCCCTAAGCTTAATGATTCTATGTGTCAGGAAAAGATTTGCTCCCTTAGGAATAAGCTGATTTCCTAGTGGATGTAATTTCATTTCATTTTGGTTTGGTCACGACAAAGTTCAAAGGCCAATCTGTGGCTCAACTTTGAATCAACAGACTACATTGAACTTCAGACGAGGCCTTAATCTCCTATTCTATCTGTATTTCCCCCTAATTTTGCTTTTCCTATTTTTTTCTTGCAGCTCATTCTGAATTGCCATGAAATAGCTGTGAAAAGAGATATATAAGTAAGTAAAATATCCTAAGAACGAGAAAAAAAAAGCTTTCCAAGGATCAACTGTGGTAACAATATTTGCAATGCTATTCACTAAATGGAGAAAAACTTGCTTTTGCAAAGAAGTGAAATTTTGTCTCCTGTTACAAAGCCGACCACCATGCCGTATCACGGCTTCCAACCTTTTAAAGATGCAGCAATATTATTTTTTTTTAATGTTTACTTATTTTTGAGAGACAGAGAAACAGAGCATGAGTGGGGGGTGGGGGGGGGACGCAGAGAGAGGGAGACACGGACTCCGAAGCAGGCTCCAGGCTCCGAGCTGTCAGCACAGAGCCTGGTGCGGGGCTCAAACTCATGAACCGTGAGATCATGACCTGAGCCGAAGTCAGACACCTAACAGAGTGAGCCTCCCAGGCGCCCCTGTAATACTATTGTAAGGTTTTTATTTTTTGATGGGACTGCCCCACACCAAAATGGAAGTCGAGACAGGATGATCACTCTGGATGGTGACTCTTTGTAAAGCACGATCTAGCACATCTTAGATAATCCATTCACAGGCTTCTCTGTTCATTGAAATCCAATGCCAGGTCAAAAACCTTGATAAGTGACTAGAAGAGGGAAAGGATGACGGGATTGATATTTTTTCAGCTAAGTGCAAAGGCTTGTCTACATTTTCTGGGATAAAAGACCTTGCGCTTGTCAAGAAAGTTCTATCAAAGACACTTAAATAGAATATAGTTAGTAAATGCCATATGGGCACACATGAAGCACAATCCTAGCAAATGTGCAATCGAAGGTAACTGGGCAAGGTGTTTTCATGCTTAAAGCCTCAGCTTTAACATTTCTTAAAAAAAAAAAAAAAAGGAGCGTGTTCTAAGAAGCAACAGCAGTGTCTGCCTCCAGCACAGGAGGAGGCCCTGGGAGCCTGGATCAAACCCACTTAACCCCACACGATCCTGGGTGAGCGATTTAACCTTTGTAGACATCAGTTCCAGATCTGTAAAATGGGCTGGCAGTAACCACATCTCAGGATCGCCGGCAGGATTGAATGAGATAAAAATATGTAAAGCAATATCCCAGTGAGTGGCCACATACGCTGAGGGTTCAGCATAGGCTAGGGCTAATTGTTATCGGAAGTATTATTATCCCAGCCTATAAAATGATGCAACTGATAGTAACCCATTGTTATGTAATAAACACGGATGCCAATAAAAGCAATAAAGGATGTACAATGTGTGTGTGTGTGGGGGGGCACAGTTATAATTGTGACGAGGAAGCATGTCATCTAACCACACATCCTGCTCGGCTACCTCTGACAGTATGAGTCACTCCCACTATAACAAATGATTTTTAAATGCAATAAAACCTGTTGAGACTCCATCCCATGACAACTGTCGACGGAGTGGAAAAACCTGACAACCGGTTTGGCCCTCCTGAACGCAGCTGCCTTCCAAAGGCTTTGGGGCGAGATCAGATGTTTAAAGCTAGGAGGCTCCAAGCTCCGCCCCTAGGTAATTAACCTCACTTCCTCCAGGCTCCCTGAGACCCGGCCCCTGATTTAGGACATCCCTATGCAGGAGAGGCCCCCTCGGTGGAAGCTCATTATCCAGGAGCACCTCACTGTGCTCCACCCTTCCCTCCCTCCCAACCCCCCCCCCCCGCCCCCCTCTCGGCGCCCCCCCCCCCCCCCCCCCCCCCCCCCCCCCCCCACCCCACTGTGGGGATTCCCCTTCCCTTCCAGACTTCCCCACTGGAGCCAAAACCATCTCATTATTATCTCTGAAGCCAGCACAGAGCTCCCCCTACCACCTTGCAATCTCTCTCAATCTGCGTTTCTCTCAGGGCTTCTGTCTCTCTGTTTCTGTCTTTCTCGGTTTCTCTCTCTCTCTCTCTCTCTCTCTGCCTCTCTGTCTCTCTGTCTCTTGGTCTCTCTCTGGACCTCTTCTCCTCCCTGGGTCTCTCTCCCCCTCCTCTCCTCCCTCTCCACCCCCTTTCCCTCCTCCCCTGCCCCCAGTTTCTGCCCTTCCCCTTCCATCTCTCTGTCTCCACCTATCTCTCCTGGGATGGGCTCCACTGTCCGCACCAGGAGCTAGGACCTCGCACGCTGCCTTGAGGACCCAGCTGACCACCCAGATATGGAACCCCGAGCACGGGTGCCTTGCATGTGACCATGCACCCATTTCTAAAAGCAAGTGACAGGTCGCCAAAGCCCAGGACAACCTGCTCCTCAAAGGAGCAAAGATTTTATCAGCTCTCTGTCCAGCAAAAGGCTGGTAATTCTATCTCACACAGGAAATCCTTTGAGCACTTGGCAATGAGGTCTCCACAGTGAAAAATCACCAAAACGACAATCAGAGAGTCCCCTAACTACCATCAGGTGTCAAGATCCTCCCGGCCCTTCAGGAAAAGTGGTCTACCCTCAGTGGGGGACGCAGCTGGCCCGGAGTACAATCAGTCCAGTACACTTGAAAAATTATTAGAAGTGATTTTGCATCATTTGCTTCACTCAACCACTATGAATGTTGGAACACTGATAATCATATCCAGAAAATAAATGCACCATGCACCTTTCGTGCATTTCGGGAATGCTCCCTGCCCCCATCAGCTCTCCCCGCCTCCCAGTTGCCCCAGGGTCGCACTGCTCTGCAGGTAGGGAAGGGAGAGGCAGAAAGGGAGATGCACCGTTCCGCTAACGTTCCCCTTTTGCAAGATGCATACATGCCTTTGCAGATTCTCAGATCAGATTCTCATAGAGGAGCTAGATTTCAGACTCAGCTGGTTGGGAGACAGGGATGGGGAAAGGAACCAGTGGCTTGTGTTTTCAACTGTAAAGGAGGGGGAAAAAAAAGTCAGGAGGAATTTGGGGCCAAATAATCATAACCATAGCCCTGGAGACCTCAGTGGTTCCTTAGGCTAGAGGCTTCAAACCCAGCCCTGTACGCGTGGACATCAAGGATTCTTTGTTCAGCGGACATACATTGTTTTAAAGATGTAAGCCTACATTTAAGAAAATGGGAGGCTTCCCATGAAAAACAAATCTGGCAACTCCAGCCCCTTTTGCCTCATGGCAGCCACAGGTGGCCCTACGGGCGGCCGCTGCCCCGTGTCCCTCGTGGCCGCACGGTGACCCTCACTGACACCCACACCACCCTCCCCACTCTCCCCATTCGGGGTATCACTGTTTCACTTCCCTTTCCCTGCCTTAAAGGATATGTGAGATTATGGCTTCTGACTGAGGCCATTCTCACTTGGTCTACAGAGGAGAAAAATAAAGCCCAGCGTGGTGCAGTCACTTGCTTAAGATCACACAGCTTCTCGGAGCAGAGCTGCACAAGAACCCAGACTCCGTTCACAGAGCCAAGTGCTTCTGAACCTCTGTTTTCAGTGCAGAACCTTGAGTCGGGGGAAACAGCTGCTGTGCTGATGACCTTGCCCTGATCCTCCCTCCAGTGAAACCACCTGACCTTCCAACTGATTGATCATTAAGACTCCTTCCCCTTGACGAACTAGTCGCTAAGCATCACCATGTTCAAGTAGTGACTCACAGAGTCCGCCCACGTGTCAGGCCCCTAGTTCTGGGCACTAGATGGTCTCCTGAGACCCCTTGCAATTATTAGTGAACAGCTTCTACTTTCCAGTTTTGGGCCAAATTGTACTAAAATTGGCCTCTTGGGAGGTTGCATTTCCTGCCCCTACAAGGGCTCCCAGAAATGTCCTTTCTTCTCTGCACATCACATCATCTCTCTCTTCCCGTTTTATTCGCCCAAACGGGGGTGTATGACAACGTACATGAACCAGGGGTTTGCTTGCTGTTTGCAAACAAAACAAGTTGTGTTCATAGCTTTTTAATTTGTCGTGTTACTTTTCCAAAGTAAACCACCTGAAAATTCAACTCTAAGCAATTTTTTTTTTTTTTTTTTTTAAAGAACATATACACAACGTCCTTGAATGCCAAAGCGGGTCACGGTTGTGGGAGTAGCAGTGGTTAGAAGGTAATAAGGATACTTACAACCCATATGATGACCAGTCTTCTGGATAAATAAGGATCAATATTCCAGTGAGTGAACGGAAGAAAGGTGATGTAGAACACTTCTTGACCCAAAGCGGCTGAGAATCTGAATAGGTAATAGTAGAAATAATTCTTCACAATGTACTTCTGTACAGAAGCCTAGAAGACAAAAGTGAGAAGGCTCTGAGTTCATCCAACAGGTCACCATGAGGCCAGTTTTAAAAACCTCTAGGGGCGCCTGGGTGGCTCAGTCGGTTGAGCATCCGACTTCGGCTCAGGTCACGGTCTCGCGGTCCGTGGGTTCGAGCCCCGCATCAGGCTCTGGGCTGACGGCTCAGAGCCTGGAGCCTGCTTCCGATTCTGTGTCTCCCTCTCTCTCTGACCCTCCCCCGTTCATGCTCTGTCTCTCTCTGTCTCAAAAATAAATAAACATTAAAAAAATTTTTTTTTAAATGAATAAATAAAAACCTCTAAAACTCCCCAGGAATTCAACTGCCAAGGTGCTTCTACTATGAATTGTATGTATTTTGCTCGGCAATTGTAGGTAATTGCTCAGCAATTACAGTATCACTGCTATCAGGGTTCATTGTTGAACATCTATCAGCCCCGATTTGTCCACACAAACACAGATGTTAGTTCTTCATAAAATTAAGTAACATCCAAGACAGGATATCAGGAGAGGGCGAACGAAAGAGCCGAAAACTTTGTTTCCTGTGCATGTACGGAAGGTGAACTCTGTATGGAGTTCTGTATATTAGGATATGCTCTGGGGCTAGGACTGTGGGGGCTGGAATAACGTCCCCAACGATTTCCACACCCCAAGGGATCTGTGAATTTGCTGCTTTACACGGCAAAAAAGGACCTTGCAGGTATAAGTAATGATGTTGAGATGGAGAGGTAATCTGGTTGGGCTCAGTGTGGTCACAAGGATCCTTACGAAATAGGAGGGGGGAGGCAGGAAGTCAAGGGGAGTGTCATCTGAAGATGGGGCGAGGGACCACGAGTCAGCGCAGGGCACCTTCTGGAAGCTGGAGAAATAAGGGAGCAGATTCTCCCCTTGAGCTTCCAGAAGCAATGTAGCCCCCGTGACGCCTTGATTTCGTCCGAATAAGAAGCATTTTGGACTTCCGACCTCCACAGCTGTAAGAGAATAACTTTGTTTTAAGCCACTAAGCTTGGGGTAACTTGTGGCAGCAGCCGTGGATAACCAATACAGAGACTTTGGAAAAATCACTTGCCAGTGTGTCTTTTTAGTTTACCTTTAATTTTTATTTTTTAAAGTTTATTCATTTATTATTTCAGAGAGGGAGAGGGAGCGAGAGAGCGAATGCACAAGCGAGGGGCGGCAGAGAGAAGAGGTTAAACGCAGAATCGGAAGCAGGCTCCAGGCTCTGAGCTGTCAGCACTGAGCCCAAGGTGGGGCTCGAACTCACCACCGAGATGTCATGACCTGAGCCAAAGTCGGACACTTAACCAGGTGCCCCAGGTTATCTTTAAAATGGAACTAGGACAGTCAACGCAGTACGGGGATGGTTTAAGAAACACATCAAGTGCATGCAGGGGCTGCTAACATGCAATTCTATTTTCGGTCACCCTTTCCCTTCCTCTTATCCCCTCAATAGGCAGGTGGAAAAAAAAAAAGGACTTAAGGGTAGGTTAAAATAGGAATAGGCAGACAACCTATTTTAAAATATGACGAATGTCCTTAAATTAATATCAGTAACAAGTTAACAAAAACATTGTCACCCTGTTAAATAACCCCCCCCAAAAAAAATCAGTTTTAATGCTATTTATAGTTGGCATAGCCTTTATATAAATAAAATCAAAGCAAAATGCCAACACTGAGAAAGGGGGAGAAGGTGGCCCCTTTCTTTGGCTTTGCTTTGTTTTACACAAAGTCTGGGGTCCTCGAGTCCTGGGAGAATTCGGAGAATAAGTGGCACACGTTTATTCTGCAAAGAAATGTGCCTACGAGGGACCCAGAACCTGTGCTGAGTGCCAAGAATATTTAGAAGAGCCAGGCGTGGTACCTGGCTTCAAGGAGCTCCTGTGGGGGGCGCCAAAGAGTACTGTTCGGGGGAATGAATTTGTAAAGGACCAAACTGTGTTTGAGGCCTTGCAAAAAGCCAAGATTACTTTTACACTTTAGGAATAATAATGATAATAATAATAAAAAGATGACCTTGGAAATTGTGAGAATATTAACTGGACTTGACAATGTTGGCTGCCTGCCAAGTACACACTCCTCTCTCCTAAAAGGTTCCTGATTTAATCCCAGCACCTCTACGTGCCCCCAGGCACAGGACTCAGGGGGAAGTTGACACCTGCTCTCAGCTCCAGTCATGGGAAGTTCAAGCATTCAGCCTCAAGCCAAAAAGTACCCTGCAGTGGCCCTGGAGAAAGTCACTGGTCAGGGGCAAGCACAGGTTGTAAGCTCAAAATTCATCTCTCTTGAGGGACAGGCTTTACTTCTAAATGTAAATTCAAGTCAGAGTGGAAATAGATCCGTCCTAAGTAGGAAAGAGGACAATGCTCAAAACGAATTAAATGAGGAAGAGCATAGTTTCACCTCTCTGCCGAGATATTATGGCTGGATTTGCAAGACAAGGACCAATAAAATAGTGACAAATGACAAAACTTCTCTCGGATGCGAGGATTAATCTCTGCAGCTTCTGTTTTATAAACATCCATCCTGCAGGCCCGCCCTTGAGTCAAAGCCTGTGAAAAGCCCCTTTGTCCATAAAGATTAGTTATGTTAACCCACCAGCTACCAGTATACCCAGCAAGGAGTCCTGCTGGAGGCTTTACAGGGAGAAATTTCCCAAACTCTGAAAAGGGTCAAACTCCTCCCTCGTGTCACTGCACAGTACTCAAATGTTATAGGACATTAGAAACACGCGGCGACAACAATTTCCCTACCCTAGAGATTTACCTGAGACCAAGTTCAAGATCTTAATCCTAGTAAATAATTGAAAGACTGTCAGGGAGGATAGCAAACCACTTTTTAGAGTTGCAGATTACTAATTAATATCTTCAGACTTGCTTTTTACAAGCTCTTGGGAATTCTCTTTTTTTGGAGGAGAGCTAGATATTCTCTAACTCTTCTCAGGGACAGAAGAAGCAAAAGTGAAACTAAAAATATCCGTGTATATATAGGACGCCCAAAAGATTTTTTAGATAACATCTCTGAATATGTAATTAAGTAGCATGAGAGCCAATATCTTCGTCCAAATTCTCGGTAATTATAGGTACCTAAATAAAACAATCGGGTGCTTGTCTTTTCAGAACAAGAATCTATGTTTCCCTTGCAGGAGCTCTCAGAGCAGATGACTTCAGTATCTCTTTGGAAATAACAAGAATTCCAGTGTTGGTCCCATCGGGAACAATTAGAGGGAGAAGAAACAGGGGTTAGAAATAGAAATGGTATAGAGCCAGGGGCAGAGAGAGGAGTAAAAGCTGGGAGATAGGCAACCAGGTCCCAGAACTCTGCTTCTATATTTCTGTAGAACCAGCCACACATGGGCGCCGACAGGCCAGGCTGTGGGCAGTGTCTCTGGGGCGTGAACCGAGGAAGCGGGGATTAGCAGCTAAGTTTTTTAGGCAAAAGATCATAAAGGCATTGAACACTTAGGCGGGTGGAGAACCACTTTTAGAAATAAAATACTTCTCAGGGTGCCTATCTGTCGCAAAGCCAGATGAAGAAGTTTCTAGCGAACAGGAACGGTGAGATGGAAATGACCACATACCCGTTATTACTAACTGCAAAATGTCATGGACAGTCTCCTCTGTGTGTTTTATTTGTGGCCTTATTGTCCTGATAGTTCAAGCAGATACACGACTTCTGGACTCAGCGCCACCCCGGGAACACCTGAACGGTGTTTTGTTTTCCAAACACGCACCGAGGAGCCCTGAACGCCAAGGAAATATAGCCAGGTCAGCACCACTGAATAGAATCAGGGCTGACCCAGAGGGCAGAGGAGCGAACACTGAACAGACTTGGCAGAGGGCCCGGCTTTTGAGCTTTCAAAGGAGGAGGGATACAAGGAATAGCTTTTAGCCAAACAATAAGTGACCTTGGGGAAGTCAGTGCACCTTTCTGCACCTCAGGGGCCTCCGCTGAAAAGGATGGAGTCTGATTATTTCAGCTGCTTTTTAATACACACACACACACACAAATAGATGGGGAAAGTTATCCCAGCGCCTATTATATAAAATAAGAAAGTCTGTACTAACTGTTTGAAAGTGAGGGGAGGTCTAGGGAACCCCTATTTTCAGGCCAGCCCACCCTGAAGCCCCAAGCCTTTTTCTGGAATGCCTCCTTGAAATAGGTCAGAAGTCAGTTTGAAAACCACGGACCTTAATTTCTGTCAGACCTCGTGTAGCTTTCTGTAATTAACCTTGGGCCTTGAGTACCGGGGGGCTAGATAGGTATTCCGACCTCGAGGTCTTGAAAGGATTTGATAAACTCTGCACCAATGTCCTTGCAAGGTCGTTTTCCTTATCTCTGTTGGTTTCTTTCAGACCTGAGCTGTAAATGCGTTTTCCAAAGGTCAAGTTTGAGACAGAGCCCACAGGAATTCCCCTCTGGGGCGATGGTGTTCAGCTGTGCACTTTAAATGGCAGCAATAGGAAACTCACCGTCTAGGGCTAAGGGGGATCAAATCTACGTGGGGGATGGCACGACCTTCCTTAAAAATAACTTTAAGGGGCGCCTGGGTGGCTCAGTCGGTTGAGCGTCTGGCTTCGGCTCAGGTCATGATCTCTCAGTTTGTGAGTTCGAGCCCCTGTCTGTGCTGACAGCTCAGAGCCTGGAGCCTGTTTCAGATTCTGTGTCTCCCTCTCTCTCTCTCTGCCCCTCCCCCACTCATGCTCTGTCCGTCTCTCAAAAATGAATAAACGTTAAAAAAAATTAAAAAAAAAAAAAAAGTTTAAGACCCAGGGGCGCCTGTGTGGCTCAGTCTGTCAAGCATCTGACTTCAGCCCACGTCATGATCTCACGGCTCGTAAGTTCGAACCCTGCGTTGGGGTGCCGACAGCTCAGAGCCTGGAGCCTGCTTCAGATTCTGTGTCTCCCTCTCTTTCTACCCCTCCCTAGCTCACGCTTGCACTCTCTCGGTCAAAAATAAATACAGCTAGGGGCACCTGGGTGGCTCAGTCGATTAAGCGTCCGACTTTGGCTCAGGCCATGATCTCTCAGTTTGGGAGTTCAAGCCCCACGTTGGGCTCTGTGCTGACAGCTCCGAGCCTGGAACCTGCTTCGGATTCGGTGCCTCCCTCTATCTCTGCCCCTCCCCCACTCATGCTCTGTCTCTCCCCTTCAAAAATAAAAACATTAAATAAATAGATAAATGTAAAAAAGAAAAGTTTAAGACCCAAAGCTCTTTTATAAAACACACGGAACAGTAGCACTCCCTTCACCATGGCCTTGGTTGAGAGAAGTTTTACAGACTGAGGAGGAAGAAGCCACTGAACGCAGAGCAGATGGCCTGTGACAACAGGCCAGGGAGAGGGAAAGGCCCAATGTCCGCGGGTCACGAACACGGGCTCCGGAGGCAAAGGTCTCCCAGCGAATCCCAGCTGCTCCCCCACACGCTACCTGAATAGTCTCACACCAATGACACGATCTCCCAGGGCCTCAGTTTCCCCTTCTGCAAATGGGAATAATAACAGTATTTACCACTCAGCGACGCCGGCAAGATTAAATAAATCAGTAGCGCTGATGGAGGGTGCAAAGCAGTCCGTGCAGAGCCGGGCGGGAAAACAAAAGAGCTGCCAGCCACGGACGAGGATGTAGCCGTCAAGATTTCTCAGAAACGCATGCAGGTCACCTGGGGCACCTTGTTAAAGTGCAGCTTTTGAAGGATCACCTGGGGGGGGGGGGAATGCTGTGCGGGCCACCGATCTCCCAGGGGATCCGTATGTTGCCAAGTTGCCAAGCCTCGGACCACGCTTTGAGTAGAAAGTTCAGCCCCCTGAAGAGCTTTTAAAGCCAAAAGTCAAGGGGCGCCTGGGTGGCTCAGTTGGTTGAGCGTCCGACTTCGGCTCAGGTCATAGATCGAGCCCCGTGTCGGGCTCCAAACTGTCAGTGCAGAGCCCTCTGAGGATCCTCAGTCCCTCCTCCCCCCTCTGTCCCTCCCCTGCTCGAGCTCTCGCAGTCAAGAATAAACATTAAAAAAAAAAAAAAAAAAAAAAAAGTCAAGCTCTCAGAGTTAATCCTCCCTGTTAGAGGAAGTCTCAATGGGAGTTTAGGAGCATAGGATAGCGTGATCAAAGCAACAGGTCAAAATGCTGGTGGCAAACCAGAAGGGGACAGTTAGCAAAGTCCATGGACGACCCTTAGTTCATTCATTCAGTTCATTCATAATGAATGAACTGAATGAATGAATGAAAGAAAGAAAGAAAGCAAGCAAGCAAGCAAGCAAGCTGGGGCGCCCGGGTGGCTCAGTCGGTTGGGGGTCGGACTCTTGATCTCAGCTCGGGTCAAGATCTCATGGTTTGTGAGTTCAAGCCCCGCATCAGGCTCTGCGCTGACAGTGCGGAGCTGCTTGGGATTCTCTCTCCTCTCTCTCTCTCCGTTCCTATCCCTCTTTATCTCTCTCTCTCTCAAAACAAATAAAAATAAAAACCTTAAAAAAATAATAAAGCAAACTGCTGCCTCCCTTTCAACAGAGAACATAAGGACAGACGCCCCTGCCTACGGAGGTCAGAGAACCTTGTTTTCGAGCCGGGATTCCGCAGGGTGCTAACAGTGGTACAAACATTCCCTTTAAGGAAATAAGGTTTGTCATCCAGGAATTTATGCAAACCCTTCTCGATAAAGGCAAGGAGCCCAAGATGGCTGCCTTCTTTCCGCATTATCAGGTGGTTATTTGATCCTGCTGCTACTTCGGTGGGGCGTCTCTTACACCTGTCTTCCCTTTAGTACTTCCTGCCATCGAGGTGCCTGTCTGGGCTCAGATCCTGTGTTCAGACCCTACTGATCCTGTGTTCAGACCCTCTGAGCTCTCAGGACAGAGCCTGACGCGGGGCTCGAACTCACAGACTGCGAGATCATGACCTGAGCCAAAGGCAGCTGCTCAACCGCCACCCAGGTGCCCTGGTGGCTCTTCTTTCAATAGAATCTGTAATTTGCAAGGTTTTGGTCCTGCTACTTCTTTCTGAAAGACTAGGCTTTGGTGGACGTGCCATTGCACACTGCAGGAATATTTATAAAATAAACACTCCCTCAAGCTACTTATTTTATTTTTTCTAATGTTTATTTATTTTTGAGAGACAGAGACAGAGCACCAGCATGGGAGGGGCAGAGAGAGAGGGAGACACAGAATCCGAAGCAGGTTCCAGGCTCCGAGCTGTCGGCACAGAGCCCGACGCGGGGCTCGAACTCACAAGCCACGAGATCATGAGCTGAGCTGAAGTTGGACGCTCAACCGACTGAGCCACCCAGGCCCCCCAGGCTATTATGAGACACTATCATGTTCATCCACCAAGTGCAAACCAAGCAATGCCCAACCTTTAAAAAGAAAATTGAAGGGGCACCAGGCTATTGCAGGTGGTGGACATTCAACTCTTGATCTCAAGGTTGTAAGTTTGAGCCCCATGCTGGGTAGAGAGATGACTTAAAAATAAAATCAAGGGAAATTGAAAATGGCAAATCTTTTCTAAACAGAGGTCATGTCTGTGTCGATCATTGGTTCATTGTTTGCACTGCAGTGATGGAAGGTTAACAATAAGATTATTTCAGTTAGCAATATGATAAAATTAAAGCCAGATAATGTAATACAAAGGGGACATGTGTGTGTTGGGGGTTGCTCTTCACGGAACACCCCTTTGAGCTGGACCCCGCCTTGGGAGGTGAGCCGGTTCCTTTAGGGTCTGAGGGTTAGAGACCTCTTAGGGGCACCTGGGTGGCTCAGTCCGTTGAGCGGCTGCCTTTGGCTCAGGTCATGATCTCGCGGTCTATGAGTTCGAGCCCTGCATCGGGCTCTGTCCTGAGAGCTCAGAGCCTGGAGCCTGCTTCAGATCCTGTGTCTCCCTCTCTTTCTGCCCCTCCCCTGCTCATGCTCTGTTTCTCTTTCTCTCAAAAATAAATAAACATTTTTTAAAAAGAGAGAGAGAGAGAGAGACCTCTTAGTAAAAAACCCCAAAGCGCACTGGAACATGACGGTTTGGGATTTAGGGAGGCCCCGACAGTCACTGAAACAGTTTCAGATAACAGCCTGATGTGATCTACTCCAACAAGACTAGAACAAATCTTGGGTCGGAAACAGTGAGAAGCAGCCCTGCTTTAATTCTTTCATTTTTTGATTTCTTAAACTTCATGAGAAAATACCATTAATTAGCAGCGCTGAACTTAAACTGGGGTGGAGTCACGCTGCTCCCACAGTCAGGTAGCCACATGATTTCCTAGAATCACATCTCTTTGCTAATAGGCTCCCAGCCCTTTTAATTAATTGCCCTTATTATTACTATTTTTTTTTAAGTTCAGGGAATCAAGACTTTCCAACCTATAAAGACAATTACATGACGATTACTTAGGAAGCCTGAGAAGGACTGGCCGTGTCCCTTGAAGGGGAAACAGAAGAAACAAGAATGAGCAAGGGTTTCTTCTCTCGTCCTGACATCCAGATAGAATTACAAGTTGGGTGATCTCACGGATGGCTAGTCGGTGTTCGGTGATTAAAATTTCAGGATGGCGACACCGGAAGTCAATAAAATGGAAATAAAATGGAAGGACAACTTCTCTGAATGAAAGAGCTCAAAAGGAGACTGTGTGTGAGCCGTAATCATCTGCTCAGCTGGCATGTGTCAGGGTCCCCCAGTCTGTGTCCCAGAATAAGAGCAGCTCGAGAGGACTGAACACAAGGTGGCCCTTGTTCACAGCGGAGGGTTTAGCGGGGTTTGAGCTTTGTTTTTGGTGCTTTTTGTTTTTGTTTTGTTCTCCTGCCAACCCATCACCTTTCAGCTCATCCTCTGCGCATCTGATATCTTGTGTTTCTTTTCCTCAAGAGCTGGCTCTCAGATTGGGCACCGGCAGAAAGGATGGACCAGTAGTTGTCAAAGATGGTGAGACTGTGACAGTGACCCACGGCGGCAACCATGCCCCCACCTGAATCTAGAAACGAGTCCTCCAACTCGACAGAACACGGTCTCATCATTGCTTTCAGAACCCGGTGCCTGACACACACAATTTTTTGCTTACGAAGCAAATCTAGGAATGAGAGAGAGAGAGAGTAGGACAGCCCTTTGCAGAGACTAAAGATGGGGCCTCTGCTGGGAGAATTTCCTCCCCAGGCAATAAGAACAGGGCAGGAGTCAACACAAAGAACAGGAATAACCATTCCCGTTTTTAAAGGGGGGTGGGGAGGCATGGGACAACCAGCCGCCCTTTAAATTCTCAAAATGTGTTAAGAACTTAACTGTTTTTCAAAAACATTTTGGATCTGCTAAAACCTGAAACACATTGTACGAAACATTCTTCCCCCTAATTGTTAAGCCCTTGCGTATTCAGGGGGATTTTTGGTGCAGATGTTTCTGATTCGTTTATATTAACTTATCAAAATGACATTTGGAAGAGCTATATGTTCAAGAAGGAGTCTCATAAGCTTGGAGTTCATTAGTTTTAACCCAGGAATTTCACCCACCCCTCCCGCCCCAACGCACACACTCCGCATCCAGAACTTGGAAGGGCTGATTCCGTTCTGTTTTAAAAGCGTGGCGGGAACTTACCCAATTCCTAATTCCCTTCAGAAGACATTTTCTACAGCATGAAGAGGCACCACCGGAATGTTAGAAAGTTATCTGGGCACATACAAGGTTTTCTTCTTGGTGAGCATTCGCATACACAGATTTAAAAACAAACATTTAAGTGCTACAAAAACGAAATGGAAGTCGGACAGCTTTGCGCCCGAAGTCAAGGGGATTTTTATCCAGAGGCTTTCCTGCTTCTTTCTTCCTCCTCTGGGCAAAAGAGACACAGAATTTTTAACTTGGAGTTTGCTGTTGTTGTTTTAATATGAAATTTATTGTCAAATTGGTTTCCATACAAGACCCAAAACTTGGAGTTTTCTTTGCTGAAGGCGAGCGTGTTAGTGGGTGTGTGTGGACACGGATGGAGAGGGAGAAAAGCAAATAAACCTTCTCCATGCTACCTGTGCCCGTTTCTTGAATCCAGCCTTCTACTTCTCTGAGCTCTCTGGGAATCCAAGATGGTAAACATAGTACTTTGGAACCATTTTTCTTTCTCGATCCACCCCCATGCCCTGGGGCACTGTCACTCAACGGCAGTGGGCATCGAAGGGCATCAGATGGGAGAGATCCGGGAAGGACAGGTGGATGGACGGACGGAAGGGAGGGGCTGTTTCCCAAGACCCTCACCCCCTCTGCAATCCCCTTAAACCTCGTCCACATGAAAAAAGCTGGGGAGGTTCCACCAATTTCCATCATGTTCTCAAACTGCAGTTCCCTCTGCAAGGCTCTCTCTGAGCAAGTTTAAAGCCACTCATCACAAAAATAGATGTAGGAAAAGCTTTGAAATAGTGTGTATACACATGAAAGGGCACTAAGAAGGAAACCATGCTGGGTCAGAACAATGGTCCTCCCCACCCAGCCTGTCCCTGGCACACTCTGGTTTCTTTGTGCCTTGTGAATGCCGTTTTTTGTTTTGTTCTGTTTTTTTTTTTTTTCTTTTAATGTTTATTTATTTTTGAGAGAGAGAGAGAGAGACAGAGGGACAGCAGGGTAGGGGCAGAGAGAGAGGGAGACAGAGAATCCAAAGCAGGCTCCAGGCTCTGAGCTGTCAGCACAGAGTCTGATGTGGGACCCGAACCCACGAACTGTGAGATCACCACCTGAGCTGAAATCAAGAGTCAGGTGCTTAAGAGACTGAGCCACCCAGGTGCCCTGAACTTTCTCATTTGTGAAGCGCATATGTGTATCTTCACGCACACAGTGGGTATAACACCAGCTCCCTGGCAAGGATGCGTGGAAGAGGAAATGAAGTCACGTATGTGAACCACATTGTGCCACATCAGACACTCGGTATGTGGCTCAATAAATAGTAGTTGTATTTGCATTGTTTTTATTAATAGTCTAAATAATAAGAAAACATCAGAAGTAGCCACTTATAGTGGAACACGAAGAGGGAAAGGAGTCAGAGGATTTGAAAAACAAAGACATCATAGAGGAGGCAAGGAGGCTGGGGAACTGTGACAGAAGGCAAAGGGCAGGGGGGGCATTCAGCCGAAGGGACAGTGAGTGCAGAGCCACGGAGGCAGCAAGCCGGTGTCCCGGACTTGGGCCACGTCCTGTAAGCTAGAGTGTAAGGTATTTACAAGGAGGTCTGCTGGTGGCAGGGCCGGAAGGGGACCGGAGGCAGACAGAGGAGTACTGAGAACCGTGGGGGATGGGGGGGGGGGGGGCACTGAGTGTGAGCCAGGAATGACCTGGTCAGAGATGTGCTCTAAATGGCCACCGTGCTTGCAGTCTGTCCTTTCTCAGTGAGCTCCCACGTCTTTCAGATGCAGAGCGTCCAAGGGCTGGGCACAGACGGGCTACCACAGGTGCCCCCAACCGCTTCCCACACTGTGCTCATGGAGGGTGTGACAGCCAGTCGGCCCCTGCCACCCACAGTCCCTCAAACCAACGCGAGCCTCTCTCCGCTCCCATTTCGCCCCCGAGATAAAAGCTGGGCGACTCCGAGAGTCTCCACCGGCCACGCTGGAAGACGAAGAAAGCTTCCTTTCTGTTTTTGGCCTCGGCCGAGTCATGTGGGATCTGATGATACAGTTATTTAGCAAGAAACCACAGAAACAAAAACAAGTTGATGAAACCCAGAGAAGGCGAGTTCTTCCGCGGACGGTGACTGAACGCCACAGGGCCACGCGACAACCCACCCTGAACAAACCCGTAGGCTCCAGGTGTCAGCTCAGCTCTGTCACCGGCTGCCACATGCTTCATTCAGATGCCACACAGGGGACCACAGTTCCTAGACCTAAGGACACAGAAGTCACTGGAAATACCAACGTGCGGAAAATGTGGTTCTCATTTCTTTTCACAAAACACGATTTCCAGAAAGTGCCGTGTGACTAGAACCGATGACCCTGATGCGTCAGAGATGGTCAGAGAAACGTGGGGTTGCAGCCTCGATGAGCAAGGGAACCAGACCAAGTTCAACAGGCGGCGGCATTCTGCTGCTGAGAGGGACAAGGGTGAATCAGGGAGGGCGCGGATGGGCAGGCGGAGGAGAGAAAAAGAAAAGGGTTGGGGGTCCTCCCACCCCAATTTCAGAAGGGTGGACGGAGGCCCATGTATGCAAAGCCCTGTCCACTGGCTCGCGCACAAGCGCCCCGGCTCCCTTCCTGCAGCTCTCCAGGCCGCGACGGCGACCGTCCCCGCTAAGACAGTCCTCGACACACTGTCTGAGATGGAGGCTGCTCTGCTGCAAATCATGACTTCAGGGTCACGTGTGTCCTTGTTCGCCGCCCACGCCGGCGGCATGGGGACCACTTGTTTGAAATTCAGAATTTCAGGTCTCATCCCAGACCTGCAGGATCACTGGGAATTTTAAGCAGCTCTCCTAGGTGATTTGCATGCATATGAAAAGTTGAGAATATTGGTGTTTGAGAAGCGCTAATCTATATTAGCAAATCTATATAGACAATCTATAGTTTGTCTATACTGAGAAGACAAATACCGTGTGTGAACGTACTGAAACCATACAGTTCTCCCCAGGCCTGCACAGCACGCAAGGGGAAACGACTGGAAAGGTACGAAATCATTCCGGGAAGCACAAGCAAGTGCGTTGCAACGGAAAGTAGACTGGGGGTCGCCGAGGGTCGGCACCGCGGGGAGAGACCGCTAATGGGGACGGATTTCTTTTTAGGACGATGGAGATGCTTGCAAAGTGATCGCGGTGACGGCCGCCTAACTCTGGCAGTGGACTAAAAACCAAAGAAAGCGGCAAACTGCACGGTATGTGAATTGTACCTCAACAAAGCTTCAAAGTAGACATAAAAAGCCCTGGAGAAGCTTGGGAATCCCAAACTGAAAACTTCCGATTTCTGTAACAGAGACCACGTGGGGAACCGGATCTTGAAGGGGAGCTCAGCTAAGAGGCGGTCCCAGTTGGCTGAGGCTGAAGGGGTCGGTTAGGGAGGGGAGTTTCTTTCAACGCAGAGGCATTGAAATGGTCCACTGGCTCTTACAGGATTCAGTGCTGCCCTTAGAGCCAGGCTACCAGGACCTATGCCCTGGACTCTGTGATTCGTGCCCCACATTGACCATCCTTGAACCAAGTCCTTTCTCACAGAACAAGGGAAGGTGTTCAGTCTTCTAGACTGTTCTCCAGGCTCTTGGGATCCCAGCATTCTTTGCTCAAATGCCTAAGCCTGCATACAAGGCTTGCACCTTCTCTCCCTACAAGTCTGTCCTCCCTAGTCTGGACCCAAACACCAGTGTGCACTCCCCAGACCCGAGGGCTAGCCATTGGTGGGGGACGCAGACAGAGCCCAGGCACATGGCCAGTCCATCATGCAGTCCTGGCTGAGTGGGTGACAGGCTGGCTCCCTGTCTTTGCAACGTTCCAGTGTGGAACTCTGGAAGTCTGAGAATTCTAAACACGAACTCAGCTTACCAGGTCGCGGGAAGATACAGATGTCAAAGTAGGTCACAACGTGTCATACTTAATGCTCCGTCAGCTAAATGAACGACTTTAAAATATGTTGACCAATGGGATCTCTGTGTGCCGTTGTGCGCTTGTCCTAAAACCCTGCAGGTTTAGAGGTCGATCATTTTTTCTTCTTCTAAGTTTATCAAGCAGTGAGTATTTCTGATCTCCCCAGTATGTCAGATTTTATAGGTAAACGTTAATTATTCATTAAAGGCCATCTTATCTTTTCATTACTTCATACATAATAAATACCAAGGATTTATTTTTGCTCCAAAACAGTACAGGAAGCTTTAGGATAAGAATCATCTTAAATGTGTTAGTTTTCATGTTTGCCTCATATTTGCAAAACAAAAGGTGATTAAAACAAAAGGGGGTTGTTTTTTGGGGGAACTCCCAGGAATTAAAAAGCAATGAGAAAAGGCACTCCTGAGCTACTTTTCTTCTTCTAAAAGATGGAAAAGGACATCGTTGGGGAAAAAAAGCAAGCCGCTGGAAACTGGTTTTTTTGTTTTTGTTTTTTTTTGTTTTTTGTTTTTTTTTTTTGAATAACAGAAACAGCTTAACTAGAACTTTGGGGGGAAAGAAGAAATTTAATGAGTTTAAGCATGAGAGTTTGGACAGTCTCTCCTGGCTGTCCAATTCTTCGTAACTGATGGTTTGGTAACAGAATTCTAGAAGGGGGCGATTTTGTTCTTGGCACACACAACCCAACATCTGAGCAGGAGAAGTAACCTCACTTTTGCGCCCTCCAAACTATTCTGGTTCTGGAATTACTTTCTTTCCTGCTGAGCTGTGAAGCCAAGGCCAAGCTCACAACCTTCCTCTGCCCTCCCGTGAGGGTACAGATGTCACCCATGCCTGATGCCAAGCAAACTGCCTCCCACTCAGATGTATTTGCAGAACAGGCTCCCCTATCCCTTCTGCCTCCCCCCCCCCTCCCCACCCCATCATCTGGATTCCTTGTGGGAACTCTGTAGCTCTTTCTTTGTAGTGAGGCTTAAATTTAAATACAACAATTTGTATAGCACATGTTTCGAAATTTCAATCATTTTGGAAACCGGGGAGCTAGGGGACATGGGAAAGATGATCTCAGATAAGAATGAATTCGTAAGTTGCCATACGGCTGCTCCATCCAATGTGGTAGCCATATGTGGCCACTTACATTTAAATGTAATTAGATTAAAAAATCCAGTTAGTTGTACTAGTCACATTTCCAGCGCTCAACAGCCCCATGTGACTAATGGCTACCAATTTGGACAGCACAGAAAGTTCCAATGCATGTGCTGAATGGGAAGAGAGTTTTCATGTTTTCTTCTATAGTTCCAGTCAAGCCTGCTTTAACTCTGTTGTTGCTACTATGATTTCTTACGCGGTCACATTTCTGCAACTTAACGCAATTTATTCTTAAATTCTAAAAGTAGAGCGTGGTGATACATTATCTACATGGCTGCACAGATACTTCACAGCTTGGCTAATGTACTAAAAACCACGGAGTTAGACATTCTAAAAGGCTGAATTGGGTGGTATGTGAGTTATTCTCGGTTTAAAAAGGCCCAGCTGGTCAAATATCAAGTGGTAATTTCATAAATCCTCCTCGTCAAGTATCATAGAGCAGCCAAAATGACCTTATTCAAATGTAAAGCAGAGGAGGGTCTGGGTGGCTCAGTAGGCTAAGCGTCCAACTTCAGCTGAGGTCATGATCTCGTGGTTGGTGAGTTTGACCCCCATCGGGCTCAGTGCTGACAGCTCGGAGCCTGGAGCCTGCTTCAGAGTCTGTGTCTCCCTCTCTCTCTGCCCCTCCCCCACTTGTACTCTTTCTCTCTCTCTCAAAAACAAACATTTAAAAAAATGTAAAGCAGAGAGAACCAATTCATTTCTGAAAACAAACAAAACAAACAGTGGCTCCACCCTCCAACGAAGGACTCTCCCTTGCACTTGGGAGTCCAAATGCATGTTCAAGGCTGGAGGTCTGACCACTGCACATCTTTCCTTTCTCTCTAGGGGCCCACCTCCTTTTTTATGCTGCAACCCCTCTGGCCTTCTTTTATTTGTTTTAAATGTATTTATTGTTTAATTTACATCCAAGTTAGTTAGCGTATAGGGCAACAATGATTCCAGGGGCAGATTCCTTAATGTCCCTTCCCCATTTAGCCCATGCCCCCTCCCACAGCCCCTCCAGCAACCCTCTGTTTGTTCTCTAAATTGAAGAGTCGCTTATGTTTTGTCCCCCTCCCTGTTTTCATATTCTTCTTGCTTCCCTTCCCTTATGTTCATCTGTTTACTATCTTAAATTCCTCGTATGAGTGAAGTCGTATGATACTTGTCTTTCTCTAATTTCCCTTAGCATAATGCCCTCCCGTTCCATACATGTAGTTGCAAATGGCAAGATTTCATTCTTTTTGATTGCCGAGTAATACTCCATTGTGTGTGTGTGTATCACATGTGTACCACATCTTCTTTATCCATTCATCTGTCCATGGACGTTTGGGCTCTTCCCATACTTTGGCTATTGTCGATAGCGCTGCTATAAACATTGGGGTGCATGTGCCCCTTCAAGACAGCACACCTGTACCCCTAGGGTAAATACCTAGTAGTGCAATTGCTGGGTCGTGGGGTAGTTCTATTTTTAGTTTTTTGAGGAACCTCCATCCTGGTTTCCAGAGTGGCTGCACCGGTTTGCCTTCCCACCAACAATGCAAAAGAGATCCTCTTTCTCCGCATCCTCGCCAACATCTGTCGTTGCCTGAGTTGTTAGTGTTAGCCATTCTGACAGGTGTGAGGTGGTAGCTCATTGTGTTTTTGATTCGTATTTCCCTGATGATGAGCGAGGTTGAGCATTTTTTCATGTATCTATTCACCATCTGGAGGTCTTCTTTGGAAAATTGTCTATTCATGTCTTTTGCCCATTTCTTCACTGGATTCTTTGTTTTTTGGGTGTTGAGTTTGAGAAGTTCTTTATAGATTTTGGATACTAACACTTTATCTGATATGTCGTTTGCAAATATCTTTTCCCATCCCGTCGATTACCTTTTAGTTTTGCTGAATGTTTCCTTCACTGTGCAGAAGCTTTTTATTTTGATGAGGTTCCAATAGTTCATTTTTGCTTTTGTTTCCCTTGCCTCTGGAGACGTGTTGAGTACGAGATTTCTGTGGCCAAGGTCAAAGAGGTTTTTGCCTGCTTTCTCCTCGAGGATTTTGATGGCTTCCTGTCTTACATTGAGGTTTTTCATCAATTTTGAGTTTATTTTTGTGTCTGGTGTAAGAAAAGTTCATTTTTCTTCATGTTGCTGTCCAGTTTTCCCAGCACCACTTGCTGAAGAGACTGTCTTTATTCTATTGGATATCCTTTCCTGCTTTGTCAAAGATCAGTTGGCCATACGTTTGTGGGTCCATTTCTGGGGTTTCTGTTCTGTTCCATTGACCTGAGTGTCTGTTTTTGTGCCAGTACCATACTGTCTTGATGATTACAGCTTTGTAATACATCTTACAGTCTGGGATTGTGATGCCTCCAGCTTCGATTTTCTTTTTCAAGATTGCTTTGGCTATTCGGGGTCTCTTCTGGTTCCATACAAATTGTAAGACTGTTCTAGCTCTGTGAAGAATGCTGGTGTTATTTTGATAGGGATTGCATTGAATATGTAGATTGCTCTGGGTCGTATTGACCGTATTTTAACAAGTTTGTTCTTCCTATCCAGAAGCATGGAATATTTTTCCTTTTTCTTTGTGTCTTCTTCAATTTCTTTGATAAGCTTTCTATAGTTTTCAGTGTATAGATTTTTCACCTCTTTGGTTATGTGTATTCCTAGGTATTTTATGGTTTTTGGTGCAACTGTAAATGGGATCGATTCCTTGATTTCTCTTTCTGTTGCTTCATTATTGGTGTATAGGAATGCAACTGATTTCTGTGCATCGATTTTACATCCTGTGACTTTGCTGAACTCATGGATCAGTTCCAGCAGTTTTTTGGTGGAATCTTTTGGGTTTTCCATGTAGAGTATCATGTCATCTGTAAAGGGTGAAAGTTTGACCTTCTCCTGGCCGATTTGGATGCCTTTTATTCCTTTCTGCTGTCTGATGGCTGAGGCGAGGACCTTCCAATACTATGTTGAACAACAGTCCCTCTGGCCTTCTTTTAATACTCGCTCCTTAAGCATGTTCCCGCCTCACTGGCTGGCTCCTCCTTCTCAATTCTGAGATACCAGCCCCTCAAAGCCTCCCCTTGGAGATGCCTTTTCTGGCCACCCTCTCAGTGGCTCCCACTGCACAACCCTATTCTATTCTCTTCATGGTTCTCTTCATGGCTCCCACCTGGGAGTTTCTCACTCTTTTACCTGTTTGTCTACACTGGGCAGCAAGCTCGTTGAAGGCAGTGAGCCTGACCAACGCCTTCCTGTGGAATCCCCAGCATCCAGCACAGTGGCTGCTGTTCTGCTCCCACATAGCAAGCATCCGATAAACACTTGTTGAACGAACAAACAGAGCAACAAAGGGTGAGCCTGCTGTCAGCATGCAGTTTGGATAGAAGGGGTCTTAGAACGATCTAGAAGTTTTTTTTTTTTAAGTTTATCTATTTTGAGAAGGAGAGAGAGAAGAGAGAGCATAAGTGGGGAAGGGGCAGAGAGGGGCAGAGAGGGGCAGAGAGGGGCAGAGAGAGAGAGAGAGAGAGAGAGAGAGAATCTCAAGCAGGCTCCACGCTGTCAGCACAGAGTCTGATTTGGAACTCACACTTATGAACCACGAGATCATGACCTGAGCGGAAACCAAGATTTGGACGCTTAACCGACTGAGCTGCCCAGGTGCCCCTAGAAGTTCTTAATGGTCACCCAGGGAGTTGTGGAAAACACACATGCCTGACCTCACTAGAGTCAGTCTGATCTATCAGATCAGGAGTGGGGCCCAAACTGGTTTATTTATTTATTTTTTTTAAAGCTCCACTGTTTGGTCCAATTGCCTTATTTTCAGAAGTGCTAACTGAGGCTCAGACTCGGCCGAGTTTCTAGCTAATCAAGCAAAAAAGCCTAGGGATCGAGTCTAAGAAGCACAACTATCCAGGAACAAATCCACATGTATTTTGGGTCCCCCTTACCTATGAAACCTCTGTGGTTCATGGTTAGGAGAAATCTAATTTGCATCAAGGTGAGGACCTTGCATAACAGGCCACTTCAAAGTTTATCACAAAGTAGAGTCATATTAGCCCTGAACTCCTTCCTTTCTCTCCGAGGTTCTCCGGGATCAAGGCTTCCACCGTGGCAGACAGCTGTAGCCAAGTTCACCTTGGCTGCCTTTCTCCAGAGTCTGACGCCCAGAGAAGGATATAAAACGCGGAACCGTGGCAAGAGGAACAGTATCCACTGAGCCAGTGGGGATACATCTTCCCTTATCTCTGTTAGAAAGACAAAAACGCCCCCGCTTCTCCTCCCTCTACCTTCAGACTATTGGCAGGTTTAAGAGAAAAGCCCCCGTTTTCTATGGGGACTTTCTCCAGAGACAAAAAAAAAAAAAAAAAAAGACACAAAGCAGAAGAGGTCTCATTGCTGGAGATCCCAAAGGGACCTTTACAGAAGAAAGTGACGTGATAGAGTCAAAATGTTCACAAAAATGCCTGCACTGTCTTGGAAATTTACCAGATGCCTCTGGCAGCCTAATCAAAAGAGGCAGTTCGGCCCCCTGGCTGAACACTTGGGTTTCGATCCTCGCTCTGGGTTTCGATCCTCGCTCTGCCATCCACTAGCTGTGTGGCCCTGGCTCCCTGACGAAAGCGTCAGCCTTCCAGAGCTGTGAAAATTAAATGCATCAATGCGCATGAAGTATTTAGAACAGCGCCTGGCATACAGAAAGTGCCGAGTGAACGGAAGCTGTTGACCGTGGTAATGACCCATCACCCCACCAGGCACCCAACAACAACCCCTAGGCAATAGGTTCCCATGTACCCTGCTACCACACTCACTGATTATGGGGATACATTTTTTTTTTAAGTTTATTTTTGAGACAGAGAGACAACACAAGTGGGGGAGGAGTAGAGAGAGAGAAGGGGACACAGAATCCAAAGCAGGCTCCAGCCTCTGAGCTGTCAGCATAGAGCCCGACACGGGGCTCGAACTTCCGAACAGCGAGATCATGACTTGAGCCAAAGTCCCGCACTCAACCAACCGAGCCACCCAGGTGCCCCCACGAAGACTCAGTTTTAAATCAACGTATCACTATTCTTTTCCTTCTCTTCCTTCCTTTCATTCACTTAAGACGTTGGATATCTATCTTCTTTTGGTTTTCGTGCCTTTGTCACGTTATCAGTCTGAAACCTGAACCTCAGAGCTGCTAAGAGACTACAGTCAACGGGAAACCATGGCAAGCCCTGAATTCTTTCCCCTCAGATAAGAGAAGGGGCATTTGTATCGGAGGTGGCTGTGGTTCCCAGAACAGCTCAGGGCTGAGCACTTCAGCCCCTCAGACATCTGTTCCACACTTTCCAAGCCAGCCACGGATAATGCAGAGGATTTAGGCTCTTGGCACATCAAAATAATTTTTTATACACGTATTAGACTAGATAAAGAGGCAGCTGGAGAATGCCATACATCCGTCACAGGTGTCTTCTAAATATTAATATGACTGCCAAAGTATTTGCCATCAATGGGGCGAGAAACGGATTATACTTTTTTTTTTTTTCAGATCACACGAAGAAAATACACTAGTCATTTTATAGAGCACTTTTCTCCCTTCAAAACATCCCCCAGATGACTGATTTCATTGGCACTCTGAAAAATTGCTTCTGGAAAGTTTAGAGCGGAGTTGTGTTTTTTTTAAGTCTCTGACTCCAGCTTTTCCTCCCTCTCTTCTCTTCAGTATGGTTTCTATTCATTTTCTGTTTCTTACTCGGAGTGAAGAAACGGCGGGGGTGGGAGGGAGAATTCCATTTAATTATGAGAACAAGAAAGTGTCATCCATTTGGTCAGAATACAGTTTTTTATGCTATGAAGGAGATACACAAAGAGGTTGATATTTATAACTCAGGATAGGGTAAACCTTCAATGGTTAAAAAAAAAAAAAAGAGGGAATCTGTTACCCTATTTACCCAGAGGGCTGGTTTGAGTTTGAGTTTTAGGACACACAGGAAGGCAGGAGACAGAAAAGCAGGGGGTTCTCATGTCTCTCTTTCTACTCTCACATGACCAAGGCTCCACACACACGGTCCCCACCTCCAGGAGTCCAGCTGGGACTTCAGGGGAGACATGGTGTCGGAGGTGGGCCCCTTCTGGGTCCCGTGACGAGGTCTGCCAGCCGCTCTCCCACCAGTACACCTTTTAAGGCAACCGCCCCATCAGTAAGCAAGATGATCTCCGCCAGAATCCTTGTGGAATCTGGGATCCTGACCACAGCTGAACTCTTTCTGCTTTGGAGAGGCAATCTCTCTGCCTGCCTGTGGATAACAATTGGTCTATCCTCAGCGATGTCCCTTTAGTCTTAAACGGATCGTATGTGGGGCGCCTGGGTGGCTCAGTGGGTTCAGCCTCCGACTTTGGCTCAGGTCATGATCTCACAGTTTGGGAGTTCGAGCCTCGCATCGGGGTGAGCCCGAGCCCTGCTTGGGGCTCCTTGCTGCCAGTGTGGAGCCTGCATGGGATTCATTCTCTCTCTCTCTCTCTCTCTCTCCCTCCCTCCCTCCCTCCCTCCCTCTCTCTCTCTGCCTCTCATTCATTTGCACGCGCAATCTCTCAAAAATAAATAAACTTAAAAAAATAATAAACTGTATTTGTAGAAAATGGCAGCCTATAACTATGTGGAAGATGGGAAGAGAGGAGAAGGATGGTCTCTGAGAAGTTTCCACAAATGCCTTTATGACAGATAAGAGAGCTTCCACAGTGTCTTGGGAAGGGCGGGCTTAATGGGACTTGGACGCTGACCACGTGACTGCTGAGGTCGTCCTCGTCCACCAGGCATGGTTCGCTAGGAAATAACGTGGGGCTCTGGAGCAGTTGGTGAATGTTCTAGTCTCAGGGGAGGCTGAGATTCTTGATTGACAACATTTGATAAGTTTTGAGCTACAAGGCAGCAGTTCGTAGGGTCCTAAGCCATGACTACGGAGGTTCTCACTTGGAGGCGGGATCCTGCTGCCTTGAGGCCCTGTTTGAAGTTGGAGACGTGCTCATTTTCCTCCTCTTTGCCAACAGGGCCTGGCATCGAAGGGGCCACAGAAGAGCACCCCGTGCTCTGAATTACGGCCGAGGGATCCACTCACTTTAGCCTACACGTAACTGGCTTTTGAAACATTCGTTGCCAGAATGTTCAGACTCCCTAGATTCTGCCCTTCTTTTAAGGACTGAAGGCCAGCAACAGTGCCCACGGGCCTTGTGAGGAGAATCCGGGATCCTCCTACGGGGCTGTCCTATGTTCTCCGCGTCCAGCCAAGCGCTCAACTGGACCATCTCTGCTTCTCACCTGGCCTGGGTGGGCTTGTCGGTGCAAGGATCACTAACCCAGTTCGTGCTCATGTGTCCTCACCAAGATGGCTCCTTCCCTTCTCTGCCGACCAGCCTCCGCCTCCCTAGCCTTTCCGAGAAGGGTCACTTGGTCACGAGCACCGCATGGGTAGAAAGGGAGACACGAGACAGAGGGTGTGGCTGGAAGACCCCACCTGCAGGAATCACACACACAAGAACGTGCTGCACAATCTCCACAGACGGGAATTCTACAACCCTGCTCTCTCATCCAGCCCTAATGTTCGGCAACCTTCGCCGTCAGGAAATTCCGCCATAAATAACCCAAATCCTTCACGCAGCTTAAAGCCATTGCCTCCTACTCTCTACTCACTGGAGATGGGGAACAGCTGGCCACCCTCCTCTGTCCCAAGTTCTTTGTCAACTGGATGATTGGATTCTGGCTCTGGAGCACTGTCATAATTAGGGGTCTGACCAGTTCCATATTGTGCCGTCTGCAAAAGCATGTCGAATGGGAGGATAAAATTTTGAGCATGCTGTGCTTTAGAAATGTGCCATCGGGAGAACACGATCCCTCCCCGGGCCACCAGGCTGTCTGCAATTTATACATTTGTGAATGCGAGGCGTCTGCACAGGAAAAAAAAAAAAAAAAAAAAGAAATGAGGTCTTCCCGAGACTGGCTCTGCATTGTGAGCAGAACATCGAAGGACGCCAAGAGCCTGTAAAAGCCAGCAAAGGTAACAATGCACACTTATTAAGTGCTTACGAAGCACTTGCCGTGTTCCCATCACCTGGACTGTCTTCGGACGCTCTTCCTAGGCAGGCACTCGATTCAGCCGCGCCGAGGCTAACTTGCCCAAGTTTATGCACCTGTCAGTATTTGTTCAAACCCAAGCGGGGGGGGGGGGGGGGGGGGGGGGGGG
>NW_026057584.1:15547952-15642927 GCF_023721935.1 Panthera uncia
TGGGGGGGGGGTGTTCACAGATCAGGATCTCTGAGCCGTGTCTTCATCCTTCTTCCAAACCTGGTCCCGGTGGGTCCAGGCAGCTCACGGCACGGAATACAGCAGTTTCGACCACCGTGCTTGGCCGGCAGCGGCCAAGAAGTCACGGCAAAAAGCAGGTTCCCAAGTACGTGCCCTGAAACCCGATCTGGATCGGAGGCCAGGCGCTGCCGAATACCACCGTGGACACCGGCCTGCCTGCCTCAGTGTCCTCAGCGGTAAGGCGGTGACAATAGCCGGCTTGCTGCGGGTGGCAGAGGCACGCCGCACCCCTTTGTCCAGCTGCGTGTGTCCTCGTGGCGCTATTGCCACCCGACAGCAGCTGCTTCTCCGGTTGCTGTTCTGCCACGTTCGCTGGTCTGTAAACCCAACAGTGCACAGGCTTCTGCGTGCCTGATTCACCCCTGGATCCCCAGCGCCCAGCTCGGCACAGGGAAAGCCCTCAGTAATATTTGGAGAAGTAGAGGTTCTCGTTAGGAGGAGGAGATAAGAGCACCGGTATACCGTCTAATAAAGGGGGGGGGGGAAATAAATACATAAATGTACTGTTCTTCCCACCTGTCACAGTTTGCTCCGTCAAACTGAATAATCTGCCATTCAACTTTGTCCCGTGTGCCTGACTTATCTGCTGTGGTTCCTTCTATGGGCATGCGATGGCCCTTCCGTTCCTCTCTTCCACCGTGCAGCCTGGGCCTGGATCCCAGGGTTCCCTGCTGCCCCCAGCAATACCTCCGAAATGTCCCGGGAACTCAGCTTTTCAAAGCATAGCGATCAGAGACATCGTGAACTGCTTACTAGATGCCGCCCCACGGCCCCCTCTGGCTTGTTAGCAGAGCCCAAACTCAGGTCGAGCCTCGGGCAATGGGGCAAGTCAATCTGGACGATTGTACGGCCTCCTTTCTCTAACGTACTTGCAGTTGGGGGGCGGCCGTGTCACCCCACCCACTCCAGACAGTGAGAAGTAAGGAGGTAGGGAGGAGCTTCCGGATAAGCTTCGGTTTTCTTTGTAAAAAGGACAGAGACAGCTGTCATTACTCCCACCTCCTTCCTAACTTGAACATGGCTATGATGCCAGGAGCAACGGCAGCCATCTTCACATCACGAGACAACAAGCCAACAAACTAAGGATGGAGAAGCAAAAAGCAGCACCGTGAGTCCTCGATGATATTGTGAAGCGGCTGAACAAATGTCAGCATTCCCCAACCCTAGACTTGTTACATGAGAAAAATAGAAATTTCAAGCCAACTCTTAATAGGGCTTACTGTTACCCATAGCAAAAAAACAAAAACAAAACAAAACCAAAAGCAACAACAAAAAAACCTTAACGGATCAACTGTGCCCTTCTTTATAATTGTAATTCTTCCTCTTTCCATATTTTCTCATTTCTGTCAATAACTCCAAATTCTTCAGGCTCAGAATGCTGAGCTATCTTTGGATACAAGAGGCCAAGAAGGGATCTATCTCTAAGTCCTGCAAATCCATTCAAAATGCCTCAGTCAAATCGATAAGGACTCGCACACAGGCATCCATTGTAGAGTTTACACTATCAGGAAAAATGGAAATGATTTTAATTGACTGGCAAAAAACAATGGATAGAAAATGGGATATTATGTAGTCATTAAAATACTGTAAATAAATATTTGTAGATGTGGGACAAAGCTCTAGGTAGGTCAACTGGAAACTCAGGTTGGAAAACAGTATTTTTATGAAAGATGCATATAATACATGCACAGGAAAAGTGTCTAGAAAGTTATACCCCAAAATAGTAACAGGGAGTATCTATGGATGACCTGGGTGCTGAGACTGAGCATTTCATTTCAAACTTTTGGTTATTTACAGCTCCTATAGTAAATACATACTGCTCATGTAATTAAAAAAAAAAAAAAGTTCTGTCATTTGGTTTTGGTGCCTCTGATTCATCCTACTGTCTCCCTTCTCCCATCAATACCAGAATCGAGGGAAAACACTTCAGTCACTGACGCTGGCCATTCCCCCACCTCCTGTCTCTCACCATTTCAACCCCAACTGTACTGTGTCCCCAAATTAACCGTCTCATCATCCGCATTCTTCATCCCGTTGCCCTGTTTAAAGTGAACAAGGATCAGGGCACCTGAGCAGCTCAGTTGGTTGAGTGTCTCACTCTTGATTTCGTCTCAGACTCTTGGTTTTAGCTCAGGTCATGATCTCGTGATTCGTGGGTTCGAGCCCTGCGTCGGGCTCTGTGCTGACAGCATGGAGCCTACTTGGGATTCTCTCTCTCTCTGCCCCCTCCCCGACTTGCACTTGCTTGCTCGCTCGCTCTCTCTCTCTCTCTCCCCCCCCCCACCTCTATCTCAAAATAAAAGTTAAAAAAAAACCACGGAAGCCACAAATTCTAGAAAGGTCTCACTACCTCTAGAAAGGTAACACCACATGGGAACAAAGCACGTATGTGGCCAACATTTGGACTGCCAAGGCCCTGCTTTGTGGTTAAGAGGGAGACACCACCCTAGGCAAGGTTACCTCCTGGCTGCGATAGTTAGTTACCACCTTCACCCCACATGGGACGACCATTACCATACCCATGTGGGGACCTGGAGGTGTGGCCTTATTCTCAAAACCCTGCACACAGTCAAAGGAAAAGGGTAAACATAAAGGGCCCCTTTTCCCAGTCACTGCATAGTTAATGCTTTCCTGGGTCGGAGGGCAGGGGTCTTGGCACCTACATGCTCAAAGCATTATCGTCTTCCTCACGCATACAATGTCTTTTCCCATTTTTGAATTCTCTTCACTTACAATACTCTAGTCTTAAGCATGAAATCTACACATCATCTACAATAATAAAACAGAATCTCCACGAATATTTTTCCACATGACATCACATTCCTTGTTTTCTAAAATCGGAGAACGTCAGCTGTCTGAACTGGATATTTGGTAAGTTTCACCTCCTCTGAATGGGTCCATCAGAAATCTTAGAAGCAACTTCTTCCAAAATGTTCACTTAGAGTTTTCTTACGGGGAATGAGGGAGGATCCGAGAAAGGAGGGTCTCGTTCAACTGAACCTTGATGATCTCTCAGAATCTGTCCTTTCTCCCCACTATGTTATGTTCATCTGTTTACCTGTCTCCCTGATGGACTGACAGGCCTTCAACAGCATGGTAAGCAGGGCAGATTCATTGCTGAGCACTCAGAGTGTAATTCAGGAGCCGGCATACTGTTAGGTGCTTCGTATATTTGGCTGACCATTGGTAGTATTATCTCAGAGCAAAAAAACATTCTATAATACACGTTCCATAACTCAGTAAGCTCAGACGAGGGGAAGCAGGACTTGGGCAAGCATTTTTATGGCAAGTGACTGGATACTCCAAACTATCAGAAGGAAGGAATACAAACCCGAATATATTTCAATACAATTTCAAACGTATTTGGCCCCAGTTTTAGGGTGGAAGCCATTCTGAAATGCTACAGGAAGATCTGTACGACCCGGATGGTCCAACACTCCTCCTGCCCCACCGCTCATGCCCCACCATAAAGAGGTGAAAGACCTGTTGGGAAAAATCTGCAGTAGGGGCATTAGGACTAGTAGGAGCTAAAGCAAGGGTGGTGGGCGGACAGCAGAGACAGTGGGGTAGACGGCGTTTGAGGGCTCACTTCATGCCAGACACGATATGGCACTCATTGGCACCCCCAGTGATCTTACTCACATCTCAGAACCCTGGGAGGTTTAGACGATCATTTCCCCCATTTCACAGATGAGAAAAGCAAGGCAGTCGAGCTCATGTGATATGCCCAAGGTGATGTGGTTCGGAAGTTTAAGAAGAAAAGCACCACTCCTTCCCTCCCTCTAGGCTGGCCCCTCGTAAATCCTTCCCTTCGGTAATAAGCTGAAATTAAAGAAAAGATTCACAGAGGAAAGCCGGGGATACCTGGGTTTCAGGACGCGATACCTTCGACTTCGCGACGCAGTCACCATTCGCATGATATATTGTCAATTTTAATATTGTGACTATTTTTAGGGGAGAAGGCACTGACAATGTCATTTTCTTTTGAAGTGTGGGTGTTTTCTAAAGGTCACCGCGCTCAAATGTGCCGATTCCTTCTGAGGCGTTCCTTGGTGTAATACTGTGATTGAATATTTGGTTACTCTGAGTTCAGGTTTGTTCACTCAAGCCCCACTCTGACTGACCTTGCTGTGCTTGTGGGTGGAGTCTTTGCAGTACTGAGCCCCATAAAACAGTCCTGCTCTGGAGGAAGCTAAGGGCCCCGAGCCAACCCTTTCCAATGCTACCTTATTATATTATAGTGGATCCATAAAGTGCTACACACTTCAGAGTTCAAATAGAAGTTCAGGAACACATTGCAAAAAAAAAAAAACACTTTTTATCTAAAAAAGAAAAAAATTTTTTAATGTGTATTTTATCTTTGACAGAGAGAGAGACAGACAGAGCATGAGCGGGGGAGGGGCAGAGAGAGAGGGAGACACAGAATCCGAAACAGGCTCCAGGCTCCGAGCTGTCAGCACTCGGCCCGACGTGGGGCTCGAACTCACAGACCCCTAGATCATGACCTGAGCCGAAGTCGGACGCTCAACCGACTGAGCCGACTGAGCCACCCACGCGCCCTAAGAAACCACTTTTTAAAAAGACATTCTGGATATTCAGCCAAGAGAAACTTGTTTTTCACGTTCAAGGATATTTATGTAATTAAGCAAATTTTACGATACATACGCAATATTCATAGACCCGTGAAGATGGCCTGCACAGTTATGTTGTCCAATGCTTATGGGTCACATCACCCAAGAAAGCCAAGAAGGGTGGGAGAAGGGGCTGGAGGAAGATACTTCTAAAATACACTACTTCAGGGACGCCTGGGTGGCTCGGTTGGTTGAGCGTCTGACTCTTGATTTCAGCTCAGGTCATGATCCCAGGGCCGTGGGATCGAGCCCCGCTTCAGGCTCTGTGCTGAGGATGGAGCCTGCTTAAGATTCTCTCTGCCTCTCTCTCTCTCTCTCTCTCTCTCCTTCTGCCCCTCTCCCTTGCTCATGCTCTCTCTGTCTAATATTAAAGAAATAAGGGGCGCCTGGGTGGCTCAGTTGGTTGAGCATCCAACTTCGGCTCAGGTCATGATCTCACAGTCTGTGAGTTCGAGCCCCGCGTCGGGCTCTGTGCTGACAGCTCAGAACCTGGAGCCTGCTTAGGATTCTGTGTCTCCCTCTCTCTCTGCCCCTCCCCTGCTCATGCTCTGTCTCTCTCTCTCTCTGTCAAAAAGTAAATAAACATTTAAAAAAATAAAAAATAAAAAAAATTAAAATTAAAATTAAATTAAAATTAAAAATATATATATAATAAAGTATATTACTCCAAAAAGTCTACTAAGTAATATTTTTGTCATGTCTGCTATAAGGAGTAAACATTGCTATTGACTCTATCATGACACAGACTGAGTAAATTCCATAAATGGAATGTGGATTCAACAAAGAAAATCTTTTTTAACTCACCTTCTATAAGATTAAAGGAGCTTTTAAAAAACCCGCATATGGTCCTTTCACTAAATACAGAAAAAATAGCCAATATAATTAAGCCGAAATTCATGAGTACATCTCTTGGAAAACAAGCTTTAAAAGGGAGGGAAATGTAAAAACCATTCCTTTACAATCGAGGACACGGCAAGAAAGCGGGCCATCCCTCCTTCTACTCCATATGATACTGGAGGCCCTATCTATGCAGTGAGGTAGAAAGAAATAAATAAAGGTAAAGGAATTGAAAAGGAAAACAAAAATCTTCTTTTTGCCTGTTTTTCGTAGCAAACACAAAGAAATGAGAGCCAGTTTGTTAGAATTAATCAAAGTTTGGCAAGATGGCCAAATCAATACACACAATTCAATTACATGCCAACAGTCCAGCAGAAAACCAATTTCAAAATATTGTTTTAATAATAACAAAAACATAAGGTGTCAAGAAATCAATCTAGCAAAAGCGATGCAAGATTTTATGGACAAAACTATAAAACTCTACTGGAAGATACTTAAAAAGAGTTAAATAAACGGCAAGTCCTGACATGTTCGGGGATAAGAAGATTCTGTATCATAAAGATGTGAGTTATCTCCAAATTAACCCATAGACTTAATACAACTCCAATTGACATTGCGTGAAAATGAATAATATGCAAACATTATTTTACATTTCTTTAGGGAAGTAAGAAATATTCATGTTTTTAAAAGAAAATATCCATTTGGTCTTTGAAATTAGTAATTAACGCTTTAACTTACAATAAAAATGGACCAATTCTTATATTATTCAAATAAGAACCACACCAAACAATAGACAAAGGTGGCTGTGATGCCCCTACGCAGCATCCTCCTTCAGGGTACCTTTACTTCCAACACTGTCATCACATTAGGCGAAACTGAGTTCCAACACAAAGCATGCACAGATACTGCCTGAAGGTGACCCAAGAACTAAAACCCGGTCACAACTGTTTGGATCTACAGCAATAAAAAGAAATCTTCCTTGGATGTAAGCGATGAATCATGGGCATCTACCCCCAAAACCAAGAGCACAGAATTATATTAAGAATGATTTTTACAATAGCATCAAAAACATCAAATACCTAGGGGGTAAAATCTCGCATCATATGTGTAAGACTGTAATCAAAACTCAAAAATATTATTTAAAAAAAAGAAAATATCTAAAGAAAGGAAGGGGTCTACCGTGGGGGAGGGGGGCCGGGGAAGAGATCTTCCAAAACAACCTTTAAAGAGACAGCAAACACTACTTGCCGAAAATCGACCGAAGGGTTGGGTGATAACACCCAACATCTTTTTTTCTTAAGACTTTCCTGAACTCTGTAATAATAGTTTTGGCCAAGTAGAGGAGAGATCTTTTTGAGAGCAAACTCTTCTCGGTGCATTAAGGAATTCTCATGAGTGTAGTATCTTAGTAACTAATATTCCTCAAAAGTATAAGACATCCTCAGGGGAAATTTTGTTCAGTCACATGAAAATGGCTTAATGGTCTCTAAACATAAAACCACTACCCTTTTATTGTAAAAATAAAAAAAATGCAGAAAATAAAAGTGTGAAAAAAAATAGAAGCACAAATAAAGAAATATCTAAAGATATTCAGAAAGAACCACTGGCAGCATTTGGTTCATCATTCCAGATCCTTGAAGAATATATATTCAATGTATGCTTGTGTAGTTTTTGAAATTTGGATTATATTATGGATATTTTTCATTTTTAAAATTGGGTTTTTTTTGGTGAGTATTTCCATGTCCGGAAGTATATGGAATTTTAATTACTTTCAAGATCTCCTTTGGATGTCATGATTAAGTTTCTCCCTTTGTAGAATATAGTTGAAGAAACCTTTTACAATGAGATATTTGATAAACGCTTTCTGGTGATGAAAACCACCAGTGGGAGAAGGGCATCCATCTACCAAACAGATGCAGTGGGTTTGCCATTCCGGGGAACTGTTATTGTTGACGTTGAAACCGGAAAAGGCCGCCATTCAACTCTGAGTTTGTGCCTCCTGCAGCTTCCCTGGCCATAACTTCAGCCATTGTCATTGGCAGTCCAGTTGAAAGAAAGGGGAAGCTACTTTACTTTTAACGTGTAGGGAATTCTCTTTTACAGTTTTTAATTTAAAATTAGCTGTTCTCAGGGCACCTGGGTGGCTCAGGCAGTGAAGCATCCGACTTCGGCTCAGGTCATGATCTCATGGTTCGTGGGTTCGAGCCCCGTGTCGGGCTCTGTGCTGACGGCTCGGAGCCTGGAGCCTGCTTCGGATTCTGTGTCGTCCTCTCTCTCTGTGCCTCCCCTGCTGGCCCTCTGTCTCTGTCTCTCAAAAATGAATAAATGTTCATTTTTTTTTTTTTTTTAATTTAAAATTAGCTGTTCTCAGAGCACCTGGGCGGCTCAGTCAGTTGAGCGCCTGACTCTTGATTGCGGCTCAGGAAGAAAGACTGAAGAACTTCCGGATTGGACTGGTTGGACTAAAGAGACATATCAGCTAAGTGCAGTTTATGCTTCTGCATTAGATCCTTGGATAGCCGATTACATTAGGAGAGCAATTCGTGAAAACTGAACAGCTCCACGGCTTGCATACCGTTACCCTGATAACTGCGCTGTGGTTACGCATGATGCTAACGTTAGGAAAACAGCGGTCAAGGGCGCATAGGGATGTTTCTGTACTATTTCTGCAAATTTTCAAAAATCTGAAATTACATCAAACCAAAACGTTAAAAGATATTTAAAGTAATACTTGATGCTTCATAAAAACCCAAATGTCCATAAACGGTCTGTAACGAGGATCCATTGTCATATGTTTGTGCAACGGATGCTCTGTGGCATAAAAAATGTAACCACCACTGGTACGCATCCTGTATGATTCCATTTATGTGACGTTCGAGAGCAGATGAAACTAAGTCCTGGTTGATGGAGGCCAAAGAGTGGTTCCCTGGGAGAGGGTGTTATTGCTCGGTGGGAGCCTGAGGGAGCCTTCTGACTTTCTGGAATTGTTCTCTACCCTCCTCTGGGCAGTAGTCACAGGGAGGGAGACACATAGTCAGACGCATCAAGTCGCACATTTACGATCCGTGTACTTACTATCCCAAGCTTATAATAAAAAACAAGGAAAACAAAAACAAAAGGAAGGTAATACTAAATGCTGACCATGGGCTAACTGGTTTGGATTGCTGTTTGGAGCGATCATTGAGATACATTTTCCAGAAGGCCATTTGGCAGTAAGTGTGACAACTGAATTCAGCTTCTTCTGTGGTTCTCAGGAAACAATTCGCTATTTAGACTCCAGGTGAAGTACAAAGACAAACGCTGAAACAATCCGGATATGTACGTCAGGAATTTTTTTGACCACTGGAAAAAAATTTAAATTCCTATCACCTATTGAATTATAACACAACTCTGAAAAATCGCATAATTGAAGTATGTTCAGTAATGCGGGGAAATGTTCATGATGGTAGTAAAAAAAGCTAATTCCAAAATCGTATGCGTATGCATATCCATAACTTACACATTCTATATTTGCATAGAAATAAAAGGAAGCAAAATTCTAAGACATTAACATTTTTTTCCCCAGGTTGCAAAATTCATGCAGGATTTTTGTTTTCTTCTTTTTACTTTTTGGTATCTTCCGCTATTGCTAACATAAACGCGAATTGTTTTAAGAGTTGACAATTATAAAGATCAATTTCAAGATATTTGATATCTTCCTAGCCGAAAATCATCAAAAGATCAAAATTCAGAAAGAAGGGGGAAAAAAAAACAACCCAACTTTTAACAGAGCCTCTTTTCACTTGTCATGTTTTTAAGAAAATCTCTGATGTCTATTTCACGGCCACCTTTTAAGTCACCTTGTAAGAGAGGGTGATTTTTCTTTTTTAACTGCCAAGAAATGTGTTCTCCACCAATGAGGTCCTGGACTCTGTTCCCAACATTCTACCCCAGGGGAACTTCTATTCACCATAACCCGGTCTTCCTCTCAGCCACAGGAGTCCTTGCTTTGTGGGCTGTTTCCCATACAATTCTATGGCAACGAAGATTTTTGCCACGTGGAAAAATCAAAACATACCTGAAGATTACAGAGAGTGCATTTATTTCTCCTGCCGACACGATCACCAAAATAGATGGCATTAACAAAAGCAAGAATGAATCTGATGGGTAGTTTTGTTGTATTAAACGAATGAGTGTAAAAATGCCAGTGAGCATCTGGGGACTTTGGGGCAATATTCAAAATGGTTCAAGGAAACCGTTACTCCCTTTTCCACCCCCTCTAAAGATCCCAGGTGGTTATTTCCTTCCCCTTCCATCCACCCTGCCCTGCGCGTGAGGAGTTGTTTTCTTCGATTCTTAAAACACTTTGCTGAGGAGTCCATACCGAGTTCGAAGCAGGAGTGAGAAGAGAATGTGCCTCATAGTCGTCACTGGATTTTTCAGTATCTCATTTTCTTCCTATGTGGAATGTATCCCACCAGGCGAGGAGAATAATAAAGACCAGCGGAGGCCCCCCATTTTAGCATTTTCCTAGATTCCTAACACAGAAAGAAGCACTCTACATGTGTTGCCAGGAAACTGTGACAGTATTTTCTCCCAAGAAAATTCTGTGCCAAATAAAATGCAAAAGTGCCTTTGCTCAAGACGGAATTCTTATCAGGACAGCAGAGGGTTTAATAATTGACAAAAAACTGGAACAACGGAAGTGACAGTGCTTTTGTTAAAAAACTTAAACATGTTGACATCTTCATTATAAGTCAAGAAAATTAGAATTAGACAAGGCCTGCTGTCAACAGCGTTCCAAAACATAGTAATGTAATCACAGTTTTTTAAGCTGACAAGTATTTTTACCATAAGCAACGTCACGCAATACCTAAACTCCCCTCGCGGTGTCCAAACGAAGAAAGTAGACCAATTAAAAAGTTGTTCATTAATCAAAACCCTTTATCAGTTTCCTGGATAAAAAGGAAGGACCTGGCACTGAAAAAACAAAACAAAACAAAAACAAACAAAAAAACCCATTATGCTAAAAGAAGACACAGCCAGGTAGTCAGGGATAAAACGAACCCAGTTGTCACAGGAGAGAGCAGGCTACCTCGTTTCTGCCGAGAAAGAGGTTGAGTGTAGCATACCCTTACCTACGTGCTTCGTTCGACAGGAAGTACGAAAGCACCTGCCATGTTCCAGGCCCATGTGAGGCCCTGGGGGTGCACAGGAGAAAGAGGGATCTGCCCCTTGCCACCACCCCCCCACACCCAACTACACAAAAAGGATAAAACTAATGATCTAATCGCAGTTATGGGCAAGTTGGCAAAGCAGTAGGGACCAGCACATTCTGCTTGCAAGGGAAGACCCACACCGGCCCCCTCCAGTGAGAGGAGTTTGTTACGTGATTCCTCAGGAAGGAAGGAAAGGCTTCTGGCAGCCACACAGCCAGTCTCTGTCCCTGAGGCCCCCCCGAGCCCTGCCATCCTGAAGGTCAACAGTCCCTCCAGCACCTGCCCTCAGAAGTGGCGCCTATCACACTCAAGCCTCAGCTTCCTGCTCCACTTGGAGTTTTCTCTTCTGCTTCAACACTTGCTGTGGGCTTTCTGCCCTCCTTGCGACCCTGAACTTCTGCTTTTCCACTGCTTTCTCTGTCTCGAGCCTTCTGCCAATGGCCTCCTCTTTCTCTCTGAAGTCCAGGACCACTCCACCATTTCTGTCCCTGTCTCTGGGTCTTGCATTCAGACTCCCTCAGGGAGCAATGAGATTGGCCCCATCAGTCACTCTCCAGGGTGCAGTGTCCCAACTGGGTGAGGTTCTCGCACCAGATCGTGTCATCAGATGCTGACCAGCCTATAGAAAGCTGCCACTGATTGGAGGGCTGCTCCCCGATCCAATCAGATTGTGGCCATAATGATGGGGTTCCAGGATTAAAACTGTGGTATGAAAATTAGTAAAAGGAAACCTCCTTTGGAAAGAAACCCAGCGGCCAGCAGGGGGAGCCCTCACACCCCACCACTCCTCAGCCAATCGCAGACCCAACAGGAAGAGAAAGAAGTCTACCCTAGCCACAGGAAGAAAGGTTTTCTCCTTGCCCAGCAACAGCCCAGCCAGTGAGAGGCTGTCACAACTCAGCCAATGAAAAGCCATTATCCGACAAACCCCCCCATTTATTCCAATGGACTTTTTGTTTGTAACAGCCCTCCCAACTTCCCCCTTCCCTCTACAAAAGAGCGTTCCTCTCCTCTGTTCCCAGGACTTGCCTTGGTTTTGCTGTGGTTTGCTTGTCCCGAATTGCAATTCTTTGCTAATCCTGAAAAAACCCATTTTTGTTACAAAATGACTGACGGTTTTATTTTTAAGGTTCCCAACAGCAACCTAGGTCTTAAGAAACCATTAGTGGTCTCTTTCCTCCCGAGGAGGTTGTGGGTGAAGGTGATACTCGAGTTTCATGAAGAACCCCACACAGATACCAAGGCTTGATTTCATGTTAGTGCCATGTCCCCCGTTACCATTTTTTTTACTTAAAAAAAAATTTTTTTAATGTGTATTTTTGAGAGAAAGAGTGAGAGAGACGGAGTGTGAGTGGGAGAAGGGCAGAAAGAGAGAGAGACACAGAGTCCGAAGCAGGCTCCAGGCTCTGAGTTGTCTGGCAGGGGCTCGAACTCACAAACCGCGAGATCATGACCTGAGCTGAAGTCAGACACTTAACCGACTGAGCCACCCAGGTGCCCTGCTGTTCCCCATTTTTTAAATGCTTCGGCACCAGGCCCCCTCGATAACCCCCCAGACATCACCATTCAATCCCCCACTCCTTCCCATTAGGCACAGCGACACCCCAAGAGCCTTTCTTATCACCAGGTCCCAGTCCCCAGTTCTGATTGGGCACATGGCATGAAATCGATTTCCCATCCCCCTCGTCTACAGGATGAAGACCACATTCTGCAGGAAGCCACACTCAGGCTTCAGCCTGAAACTCTGACTCTGGCCCCAGACGCCAGCTCAGAACACCATACCAATGTCTTCATGCAACCTGGGCTCGACGTTCTCCATCTGTCTTTCCGGGTCCGCTCTCCGCCTCTCTCCAGCGAGGCTGACCTAGGTCGACTGCATCAGGCAGCCTCCCGATCTCCCCGGCTTCTGACTGCATTTGGTCCAAGGGAGACACTGGCAACATACGAGAGGGCACATGGAGAGCGAGTTGGTAACAGATCTCCCCCACTCCTCCTGCCAGCCTGTGGCTATGTTTCTCTACTAACGGTCTTGGCTCCTGTCAGGAGTCTCTCTCTCTGGCAGCTAAGCTCTCACCGGGTCTGAGCTTACCAGGACCTTGTCTTCTCCTCTTGCTTTTTGAGGCTGAAGGCATTTGCTCCGAGATGCTGTCCTCCCCTGTCGGTTTTTTCCCACACTGCCTACACCTTTTGTAAATGATCCCGTCTTTGAACTCCCTTCAATTGCCTTCCCTGTTTTTGAAAAAATTTAAATAGACTTTAGTTTTTAGAGCAGTTTTCAATTTGCAGAAGGTTTCACTGATGCATTAAAAATAATTTTTTTTAATGTTTACTTATTTTTGAGAGAGAGAGAGAGAGAGAGAGAGAGCGAGTGAGGGAGGGGCAGAGAGAGACGGAAACACAGAATCCAAAGCAGGCCCCAGGCTCTGAGCTGTTAGCACAGACCCCACTGCGGGGCTCGGACCCACAAACCGCAAGATCATGACCTGAGGCGAAGTGGACGCTTAACCAACGAAGCCACCCAGGAGCCCCAGATGCCTTTTTATTAACTAAATTCCATACTCTATTCAGACTTCCTTAGTTTTTACCTAACATCCTTTGTTTCTATTCCAGGGTTCCATCCAGGATACCACAATTACATTTAGTTTTCATGTGTTCTCCTGGCTAAGACATTGGTCACGCTTTCCTTGTTATCTACGACCTTGGCAATTTCGAAGAGTGCAGGCCAGCGATTTTGCAGAATGCCCCTCAGCTAGGGTTTGCCTGGTGTCTTTCTCATGATTACACGGAAAGAAGAACACACATGTGGAGTGCCGCTTCCGACATGTATCAAGAGTGTCTCATTTACCTACATGCATCAAAACCACATTCTGTCAACAGGACTTGACCGCTGTTGACGTTAACACTGATTACTGGCCCACGTGGTGTCTGTCAGGTTTCCACTCTGGAAAATTACTCCTTTCCCCCCTTCTTTTTCCCCCGCTGTACCCTGTGCAACTCACACTTAAGGGAAGTTACGTTTTTCCTCCTTGAAGGTGAAGTTGGACTTGTGGTGGGTTGTTGTTTTTTTTTTTTAAGGTCAAATATACGTAACATAAAATTTGCCATTTTAACCATTTTTAAGGGTTTCTTTTTTTTTTTTTTTAACATTTATTTATTTTTGAGACAGAGAGAGAGAGCATGAACAGGGGAGGGGCAGAGAGAGAGGGAGACACAGAATCTCAAACAGGCTCCAGGCTCTGAGCTGTCAGCACAGAGCCCGACGCGGGGCTTGAACTCACATACCGTGAGATCGTGACCTGAGCCGAAGTCGGACGCTTAACCGACCGAGCCACCCAGGCGCCCCTGGGATTTCAATCACCCTTTAATCTCTTGCCTGCTGGGAACCCAAGCTGAACGTGTCGCTCTTCACCAAGAATGACAATGTGTCTGAGTGTTTTATCATTTGAGATTTCCAGGTGAAGAAAAGAAATTCTCACCTTTTCAGCTGTTTGATTCCTACTGCACTTTTAGCCCCTATCAAGACTTCATGGGCCTCCCCAGGGGTGGTGAGCCACTCCTGCTAGGGTCTCCCTGGCCACATATGTATCCTATTATTATGTTATCATCAGCCTATTATTATTGTTATCAACTCGTACCCAATTATTATTATTAGCCTACATATTCTATTCTGGGTTTTTTTTGTTTTTTGTTTTTTGTTTTTTTTTTTTTTGCATCGCACCGTTTTCTTTGTGGCTTTCCCAGGGCAGGAACTAGATCTCATTTATCTTTGTATCTTTAAGGCTGAGGACCACCCCAGAGACACAGTAGCTGCTCAAGAAATAAAGGAAGAAAAGATGGGATAGAAGCAGAAGGTGGCCTATTTTCTCCAAAGATTAAAGAGGGTGTTTATACCTGACAGTGGTGAGGGGGTGAGAAAATCCACACTCACTGTTACATATCTTAGAACACCTGTTCTGTGAGACAAGCTGGTGTTGAAAGGCATTATATATGTATTTCCACCCGGCAGTTCCACATGCAGAAATTTAAATTAAGGAAATAATCAAAGACTGAACTCAGTCTTGGCAGTGATGTTTTTTTGGGTTCTTTCGTTTTTGGATTTGACACCAAAAACAAAAGCAACCAAAGCAAAAATAAACTAGTGGCACTACATCAAATTAAAAAGCTTCTGCACAGGGGCACCTGGGTGGCTCATGGGTTAAGCGTCTAACTCTTGGCTTCAGCTCAGGTCATGATCTCACAGTTTGTGAGATCGAGCCCTGCACTGGGCCCCATGCTCCAGTGTGGAGCCTGCTTGGGATTCTCTCTCTTCCCCTCCCCTGCTCTCCCTCCCCTGCCCTCAAAATATATAAACTAAAAAAACAAAATAAAATTAAAAAAAAACTTCTGCATAGCAAAGGAAACCATTAGCAAAATGAAAAGGCAACCTATCAAATGGGAGAAAACATTTGCAAATCACGTATCTGAGAAGGGGAATTAATATCCAAAATATACAAAGACCTCATACAACTCAATAACGATTGTTTTTCAAATACTGGGCAGAAGATCTGAAAGATCTTCCTCTACAGTCCTCTGCTGTAGCAGCTGAGCTATCGAAGGGTACTGAAAAGACACTTTGCATTGGAAATGCATTGGAAGGGATGTGGAGCAAAGGGAACCCTTGAGCACTGCTGGTAGGAATGTAAACTGGGGCAGCCACTACAGAAGCAACACGGGTGTTCCCCAAAAAATTAAAAATAGGGGCGCCTGGCTGGCTCAGTCAGTAGAGCATACAACTCTTGATCTCAGGGTTATGAGTTCGGGAGCCCTTCGCTGGGTGTAGAGACTCTTAAAAATAAAATCTTTAAAAAGAATTAAAAACACAAATACAACATGATCTAGCAGTTCTATTTCTAAGTATTTATCTGAGGAAAAAAAAAAAAAAACACTCACTCCAGGGGCACCCGGGTGACTCAGTCAGTTAAGCATCCGACTTTGGCTCAGGTCATGATCTCACGGTCTGTGAGTTCGAGCCCCGCGTCAGGCTCTGTGCCGACAGCTCAGAGCCTGGAGCCTGCTGCGGATTCTGTGTCTCCCTCTCTCTCTGCTCATCCCCTGCCGCATGCTGTCTTTCTCAAAAATAAATGAACATTAAAGAAATTAAAAAAAAAAAAGAAAACACTAGCTCCAAAAGATTTCAGCGTTATTTATAACAGCTGAGATTTGGAAATAACTTGAGTGTCCGTTGATGGATGAATGGATAAAGAAAATGTGCCACACACATACACTAAAATATTTGGCCATAAAAAAGAAGGAAATCTTGCCATTTTAGAGAATATGGATGGAATTTGAGGGCATCATCTTAGTAAAATAAGTCAGAGAAAAACAAACACCATATGATCTCATTTACACATGAAATATGAAACAAACAAAAAACTTGAATTTATAGAAAAGAGAACAGATTGATGGTTGCCAGAGGCAGTGGGGGTGGGGTGGGTGAAATGGGCGAAGGTGGTCACAAAATACAAACTTGAAGTCACAAAATAAATAAATCATGGGGATGTAATGTATGGCATGGTGACTATAGTTAATAATGTATATCTGAAAGTTGCTAAGAGAGTAGATCTTAAAAGTTCTCATCACAAGAAGAAAAACTGCAATTACGTGTGATGATGGATATTAACTAGACCTACTGTGATCATTTCACAATATTCACAAATATTGAGTCATTCTGTTGCGCACCTGTAACTAATATAACATTATGTGTCAATGACATCTCAATTTAAAAAGACAATCAAACAGAGACACTGGGGCAGCTCAATTGGTTGAGCATCTGACTCTTAATTTTGGCTCAGGTCATGTTCCCAGGGTCTTGGGATCAAGACCTATCTCTCATTATCTCTCTCTCTCTCTCTCTCTCTCTCCTCTCCCATTGCCCTTCTCCCTCCTTTGCTCTCTAAAAATAAAAAAAAATAAATAAAAAAGACAGTCAAGGTATGTGGAAAGGTACTTGTACAAAGATGTTATTTTTAATGCAAAAACCAGACACAGCCTAAAAGCCCAGCAACAGGCTAACTAAATTATACTTTGACCATGCTATGGAGTAACACAGAGCTATGAAAAATGAAGTTGAACATTTACCGAATGATTATCTTTGGGCAGTGGTATAATGGGCTTGGATTTAACTTCTTGGTATTTTTCCAAGTTTCTCATCTGAACCATGTCTGTAACTAGGAAAAAATGCTCGAAGTTTCCTTTTCAAAGGGGCTTTTACCATTTCAAACTGGAACATCAAAGATCATCAAAAGGTGAAGTTCGACCTGTTGGCCAGTTGAGTTTTAACCCAGCCAAAAGGCGGCAGCAACTTCGACCACTGCCTCCAGCATCACTATCCGCGTCCTGAGCACATTAAGGGTGGTGGGCCCCGGGAGGAGAGAAGTTGGAGCCTCCCGTCTCTGTTTGCCAGTTTCTTCAGCCTCCACCTCTGACCTGGCCCCCCGGACATGGGCTTTTTTTGCTTGTTTTTAAAGCTCCTCTAATTGGCGCTAATGGCCAGCCACAGGTGGAAACCCACGGTTCTGTTCCATTGTGCCCATTTGCAGATGCGGCCCAGGGAAGTTCCCTGAGTCATAGAGGCGGAGCCAGATCTAGGTGTCCTGATTCCTAAGATGGTTCTTTGCACGTTCGCAAGCCAGTAAAATCAAGGGTGGGTTTTCGTGGATTGACGCACCTGGAGGGCCCCGAAGGTTTCAAGAAGGAAATAGGAGTACAAAGACTTCCGTAAACAACGGATCTTCGATCCCTGCCTCAACCCAACTGTAAGACGATGTCTGCGCAAATAGTTATCAAAAAGTATTTATTGAGCACGGTACAATTTGGAAAGACCACTCCTGTCTAACAGGGTGACGCGGAACGGCACTGCACCGTCTATCTGAAGGCAACTGAGTAAGCAGCGATGATAAAAAAAAAAAAAAAAATCAAAATACCGTTATATCCACGCTGGCTTTATCGCAGGAAAAAAAAAACCACCAAAAACCCAAAACCAAAAAACCACCACAATTGTAACCAGGCGTTTGCCCTTCTACTCAGTCCCAGGATCCCTGCCTCTTGATCTTGGCTACTACCAAGGAGGTTCTCTTACAGTTACCCTTGCACACTGAGAGCAACGCGTTCTCTTTCCACCCAGCCTCCGCCCTGCTCCCAACCAGCCCCAACACCTCACACCTGCTCAATGAGACAGATAAAATGAAACCCTGGAGTTTTTCCCTGGAAGGTGCATGGTGGAGAGAAGTTTAGACTCGGGAGTCAAAAGGTCTCACTGTGTGGACACCAGGGAAGTCCTCCATAAAGCATTTAACCTTCTAGGAGTCGGAACCTGCCTGTGAAAGTCATGACTACCAGGAAATCTCTGAGGTCCACTCTGACTTAGTCAATGACAGCTTTGTACAAACCCGGCCCAGCCCCGGTTTGTAAAAGATGTAGTTAATCTTTAACCAGTGCTATGGTGTTACAGGAGAATTTGTAAAGGAGGCCCTTAATCATTTCCACATTTGTCCTGTTTTAAGAATTAAAATAAATTCAGCAAATGTGGGAGGTGAGAAAAATTCGATTTGTTGCATTCTAAAGTCACCCAAATGAAAACACTTCTCTACTGTTTGAAGGACCTAAATCGGCGTCCAAGAGCTGCCTGCCTTCTAGGCTTGGTGGGGAAAAAACTGATTTTCAATATTTAGTCTTCAACTAAAAAAATCTTTCATATCTTATCTTGAATTTTTATCTCTCTCTTCCTTTTTCATCATCTATAGTGAGTGCAGTCGTGTTTGGGATGGGAAGGGGACAACCCCTACCATTCTGTTCGCCGAAGCAAGAAGAGAGGTCTTTGCAAGAAATCTGCTTATCTTGCTTTTAAAAGGCAGGTTTAATTTTGCAGTCTGCACTCACGTATTCACAAAATTCACTGATCTCCCATGTGAAGAAAATAATGAGCACACCAGGCAAGTTTCCTGCATTCTGAGAGCTTATCATGCGCTGGAGACTGGCAATAATCAGCCACACAAAGGCATGTTTGCACAATGTGATACATGCTATAATGAAGAATCACAGGAAACAAAGAGAGCGTATAAGAGGGGGAGTGAGATTGGAAGGTGAGCAAAGGTGTCTCTTGAACTGACCTTTGAAGCTGAGGGGTGAGTGGGACTGTTTGGAAAAAGGACAGGCAGCTGAGGCAGACCATGGGCTGGGTCGAGGCCAAAAGCCCCGGGGGGGGGGAGGGGGGAGAGCTGCTGGAGAGAAGTTTTCCAACCACCCCCTTAAGGTCCTATTAATTGCCCAGGGCAGGTGTCAATCATTTTCCTTTGGGAACTCTCCCTGGATTTGCAAAATACTACTCTTCCCAAGTCACCTGAAACAGACTCATCTTTAAAAATGTTCGTTAACTTCTCAAATGCTCAAATGTATCAAATGCTCTTGTGGGGTATTTTTCCCCTCAACGCAATGACCTCTTACCATGAACTTTTAGCTTCCTGTTAGTATTTCATGATCTATAGTAAGTGAAGTCATGTGTTGGACGGGAAGGGGGACACCCCTACTATGTGGCTGAGTGCCCCGGCTTTCTAAGCAGGTAGAAGACAATTCTCTGTAAGAAATCTGCTTGTTGCACTTAAAAAAAATTTTTTTTTAACGTGTATTCATTCTTTGAGAGACAGAACAGAGCTTGAGCAGGGGAGGGGCAGAGAGAGAGAGGAAGACAGAATCTGAAGCAGGCTCCAGGCTCTGAGCTGCCGGCACAGAGCCCGACACGGGGCTCGAACTCATGGACCATGAGATCATGACCTGAGCTGAAATTGGACCCTCAACCGACAGAGCCACCCAGGCACCCTGCTTATCTGAGTGCTTTTAAAGCACAAGAGGATCCTTGTCCAGAATTTAGTTTCCTCACCAAAGGTAATGTTTCAAACAGTTTGAAAAGCACTAGTGGGAAAATGCACACTTCTTCAGCTTCCTGAATTGGAGAAACAGGGGAAGCGTGTGGGGAGAGAGCAACAAAAAGCAGTCTGTGCATCCACCTGTGTGTGTAAATGGCGTGCGTGTGTGTGTGTGCATAGAAAAAGCTGTGCCACATTTCCAGTACGTGACGGTTCTTCTCTCCTGACTCTGTCCCGTTTTTAAGACAAGGCAAAAGGAAAGGTGGGTGGGTCTCAAATGTATCTAAAAGTTACTAGATGTTGGGGCGCCTGGGTGGCTCAGTCGGTTAAATGTCTGACTCTTGGTTTCAGCTCAGGTCATGATCTCACGGTGTCGTGAGTTCTAGCCCTGCATTGGGCTCTGTACTGGCAGCACAGAGCCTACCTGGGATCCTTTCTCTCTCCCTCTGTTCCCCCTCCCACTCTGTCTCTGTCTCTCTCAAATAAGCTTAAAAAAAATTAAAAGTTACTAGATGTCATGTGGGACCCAGAAGAAACAATTAAAAAGAAAAAGAAAATTATACAGGGTTTTTCTAGAATGGAATACACCCCCACCCTCTCCAATAAATTCTGTAATTCGATGCTCACAATATCCCATCCCACATCGAAGCCAGGTTCTTCTTCAGTTACTAGATCTAGAAATCTACTCATAAATAAATGCCACCTTCCGGTCACCAAACCGGCTCCCCGCCCCCAAAAGTAGTTGCAATTGTAAATACATTGCTTCTTTCCTTGGCACCTTGTACCTCTCCCAGGGAAAGGGCAGCTTCTGTGGGTGCCCAGGGCAGGTCACCGCAGCAGAGAGCCCCCCACCGCCCCCGCATTTGCAGCTTCTGTGGTCCCTCCCGCCCGGAGTCTCTGTGCACTGCGCTGGCTCCCCGAAGCCGCAGTGGGTTGTATAACCACACTCTCCGAAAGCCTGGAGGGGAGCGCGGGGAGCCTTTTTTTCTTGACAGCATCTGTCAAAAGTCCCTGGTGCCAGTTAATAAGAGACCCACTCGGCAGGGCAGGGGTGGCGTCTCGGACCCCCTGTTGGTAGGGGGTGGGGGTTGTGGACCTCTCCAGGAGCGGTATTTAAACCTGAACTTCTGTCCTTCGAGCTGGAAATGCAGGGCAGTGAAGGGCACACGGAGCCCCTTGGGTGTGGACCAGGGAAGGGGGGATGGGAGGAAACTCATGAATCCCTGGGGTGGGGGCTGGGGGGTTCGCAGAATTTCTCTCCGGAGAAGCCTCTCGTGAAAATGTCAAGGACATCTCCCCTCCTCTTTCCAATTACGTAACTCTTACACGTTTGGGAGGATATTCGCGAACATACATTTCACTTACGAAGGCAGAAAGTCTTTAGACTGCATCTAAAGCTCCTGGTGCATCTGATGTCGGAACAGACCTGGCTGCGACCTGGCCGCCTCAGAGGTGGCATCCTGGTGACCGGAGCCCCCCCCCCCCCCCCCCCATACCCGGCGCCGGGAGCCGGGTCGCCGCCTGGGATGGCGCTCGCGGGTCCCCGCGTCGCGGAGTCTGCAGGCCCAGCACGTCCGCAGGCTGCCCCCTCCCCCACCGCGGAGAACACCTGGCAGCGGTTACCTGCGGGGCCGAGACTCTCCGCAGCCCGTTGGCCGGCCCCCCGCCGCCCTTGCCGTTGGCGTCAGACAGATGCCCGAGCCCCAGCGCCCGCGCCGCGTCCTCCGCGGGGTCCGCGCCTTTCTCCGGGGGGCCTTCCTCCGGCGCCGGGAAGAGCCCGCAGCGGCGCTGGAAGCGAGCGACGAGCTGGGAATCCTGCAGGCTCCGCAGCAGCTCGGCCATGGTGAGCCCGGGGCCGCGCGCCGCCGCCGCCGCCGCCGCCACGCCGATGCCCTCGGCTCGCACTGTCCCCGCCGCTCTCGCTCCAGCCGGGCCGGGCACTCCGGGCGGAGGGCGGGCGGGGCCCGGGGCGCCGGCCAACAGGTGCGCCGCTCGGGTCCTAGCGCCGCCCCGCGCGCGGGCGCCCAGGTGGCTGCCTCCACCTTGCGCGGGGCGCGTCCCGCCCTCCTGTCCCTCCCGGCGGGCTCGGGCGGGCTCGGGCAGTCCCCGGCGTCCGGCCCGGTCGCTACTGGGCGGAGACGCACAGGTGTCTCAACCGCACCCCTCTTCGCGCCCCCGCACCCGCAATCCCTTTGGGCCGGTGCAGACGTGCCACCTAATGGGAGCGGCCGAGCACAGCGCGGACCTGAGCGGGTCCTTCCTGCCATGCGCGGGCTGATCCCGTAGTGACCCCACTTTCACTATTGAGCCCAAGGTGAGGTCGGACTGCCTTCCAGCTCCCTCACCCAGCCGTCTACTCCTGCCTTTCTTTGCCTGCTTCGCGCAAGAATGGGCCCCCTCAGGAAGGTGCCCAAGTTCTTCCCAAACTGATGCAACGTCTCCCCGAAGCCCGACCTCCTCGACCTTGCTCAAGAACGGAGGGAGTTGAAAGCACACCCTGAATCATCCTCCGAGTCCTTGCCCCTGCTCTTGTGATTTGGCAGTCGGTTCATGAACACCTTCAGAGGGGTGTGGAGGAAACGCTGTTCTTTCTCGGTTTTCTGCATTGAGAAAGATGCTGCTGCCTCTCCCTTCTACTTTTTTCTGCTCTGCCTCTAATTACTTTAGGCAAGGGCGCTGGAGAGACGGAAGGAGATCTTTCGTGACCTTTAGACCCTGGGGGATCAAGGTGTAGGGCTGGGAGGAGGATTTGACATCTCCCTGCAGCTGAAGCCAGGCCTGCTTTAAGGATCCCAGCAGGAGAGAAGCAAAGGAAATGTCCTGCAGGTGGCCTTGGTTTGTCTTCCTCTTGCTAGAATCTCCTAGAAGCTCAGAGATTCTCCCCCCCTACCCCACCCCCGCGGCCCGGGCCTCTGCACTTCCTCACATGGAGTGAGGTCAGTTAGGCCTAGCAGCTCAGTCTGCAACAAAAGTACAATCCTAGTCCTGCGTCCGTTTACAGCCTCAGGCCCCGTGCCCCCTGGTAGCCATGCAAAGGCTTCTGAGTATTTAGTTGCACAAATGACTATGAACAAACACCTGCCACTTTCCCATTCCTCCAACTGTCCTTTTAGATCAGGAAGCCTTTGGGACGTAGCGTCCAAGGATGATTTGGTCTCCCTCATGCCTTAGTTTCTGCTCTCCTTCCCCATCCTGATGGAGAGCAAGATCAAGGTGGCAGAGAAAGCAGTGAAATTTGGGAGATACTTAACTTACAGAAGGCGCACAGGGCTGCTGTCACAAGCAGGTGGAGACGTCCGGTCCCGGAAGCAGAAGGCCCCTCTCCCCAACGTTGCTGTCATTTACAGCCACCGGGCCCAAAGCCTATAGTTTAGTTTTAAAGGCTAAAGCTGGAGTCGTCCGTGACCTGTTGTTTTTATGTGTTTAAAGAAACAGGTTTTCCCATGAAGACTGGAGTGATGGATCTCTGCAATTTAATGCTTCAGTTTTCCTTTCCTCTCACGTATTAAAAAGAAGCCAGGCAAGCTCAACCCATGTAACATAAAGCCAAAGAATTGTACGTTCACACAGTCTACTTTACCTCCTTGGAGGGCCATGTGCTGACTCTGCCTTCCAGTGACTTGTGATGTCACCGTGTGCCTCAGTCTTTTCCTGTGATAGAAGAATAACCCGCGCCTCCTGTCTTACAAGGCTATTGTGAAAAAGCTTTAGAAGGCGACCGGGTGACATAGCATTGCATGTGCCAGAAACATTCAATTTAGGCAGGAATCTTCAGGAGGATTTGGCCCCACATGTCTCGAGTGACACTGAAAAGCTGGTGCCCTCTGGCAGGGATCCGTATGCTTCCCCAGATCCTGTCTTCTAAGCACAGGCTGATGTCCTGACAATAAATTTCCCAACCAATCTAACAAAAATCACCGTCTTCGAGAAGCGAAGCGGTAAACTGAAGGACTGTGCCAACATAACATCTAGTGGAGAAGTTACAGGGTAGCCTGAAGTCATGCGTATAAATAAATAAATTGGATGCAGGAAAAATAACCTGTAGCTTTTTGGACAGTTTAGCACTAGTCATGCCTGGGAGAAAAAATTTTGCTGTTTCTCCCCGCCCCACCCCTGGCCCAGGGCAGAAGTCAAGGTATTTGTACTTTGCTTCGTTGTGTATATAATAATTGCCAAGTGACATATTGTAAAGGAACGACGATGGATGTATTCATTAGAGCGAAGGTTAAACTGCCGTAAAAAAGAGACCCCAAAATCCAGTGGCTTAAAGAGCACAGCTGTTTGATTTCCCTTTCATGTAACAGTTCCCAGGTGAGAGGTCTGGGTGTAGGAAGTTCTGCTTCATGATGCTACACAGTAACTCAGGTTCTTTTCATCTTATTGCTTCACTACCCCGTGGGACCAAGCCGAAGGTCACTGTCCTCCTCTGCGTGATTGGAGCTAGGTTATGGGCACGTCTGAAATCCAGTGAATGTCCTAAACAGCAGTCTATGTTGCATCAGTAAGAACATCGGTACATGGCCCAAGACAGGCTTGGAAATGTCATCTTTAGAGGGCAGCTTATATCCCGCTTAGACTATATTTCTGTGAAAGAGGAGAGGACAGATTTGTTTGGTGGTTGGAAATCGAACCGATGTTGATTTAAATGTTGCGCAATATAAATCTATGTTATAATTCAACCCATGACCTGCTCGATTTTATCTGGGCAGTCTGTCTTTGATTTGACACATTCTAAATACGCATGGGCAGATAACAAATTTTTTTTTAAAAAAGAAAGCACTAAAAATAAGTAAATTCGAAGAGAAAACTGTCATATCTTTATTGAATCAAAACAAGTGGGGCGCCTGGGTGGCTCAGTTGGTTAAGTGTCTGACTACAGCTCAGGTCATGATCTCTTGGTCTGTGAGTTCGAGCCCCGCGTCGGGCTCTGTGCTGACAGCTCAGAGCCTGGAGCCTGTTTCAGATTCTGTGTCTCCCTCTCTCTCTGCCCCTTCCCTGCTGTCTCTCTCTTGCTCTAAAACATAATAAACATTAAAAAAAAAATAAAAAAAAAAACAAATTAGAAGAACATGGTGTTAAAATGCCTTTTAAATGAAAAACTTTAGTAATGATTGCATTATTGCATTTTAAATTCTTTTAGAGTTCTCTCTCTACAGAGCAGGTCACTTCCAAATGGCAACTAGACCATTCACTTTTCAACTTGGCAGTATTTCTTAGATCAAGACAGGTGGCCAGGGTTGGGATTATGTATTGGTTATCCACAGCTGCATAACAAATTGTCCCACAAATAGTGGCTTCAAACAACACCATTTATTATCATGAAGTTTCTGTGGGTCAGGAATCCAAGGAACATCTTAACTGGGTCCTCTGGCGCTGGGTTTCTCACAAGGTTGCAGTCACCTCAAGGCTCAACCGAAGGTAGATCAGCTTCCAAAATCACTGAAGTGCTGGCTGGTAGATTTCCATTCTTTGTGGGCTATTGGCCAGGGGCCACCCTCTCTTCCTTGCCATACGGGTCTCTCCAGGGGACAGCTCACAGCCCACCCACCAGCTCCCTTCCTTCCTTCTGAGAGACTCAGAGAAGACGAAGTATCCATCTTCTATAATCAGATATTGGAGGTCGTACACCGATATTCTATCATATTCTACTTACTAGATGCAAGTCACTAGGTCCAGCCCACATTCAAGGAGAGAGGGGATAAGGCAAAAGTGTGAATGGTAGGGTGTAGGGATTACCAGGACCTCCATTTTGGAAGCTTCCCACTATAGGTTCTTCACATCTACGTTAATTTTCTAACGTCATACCTGCAATATCAGTCTTTATCATCCCTAACAAATATGATACATAGCCTTGGCCTCAAACGGCGTCCATCTGTTGCAGAAATAAGATACACATACACAAAAAAATGTGCAATGATAGGAAACTGGTGTAGTGAAAAACATAGGCTATCCGAAGACCAATTACTAGTGAAAAACTACATATACCACAGCTGTAATTCTCAAATCTGGGATTAGAATTACCTCACAAATGTGCCAAAGTTAGAGATGCCTTAAAACAATTGAAAGCAGAGGGGTGCCTGGGTGGCTCAGTCAGTTAAGCATCCGACTCTGGATTTCAGCTCAGGTCATGATCTCATAGTTTGTGAGTTCGAGCCCCACATTGTGGGGGGAACTCTCTCTCTCTCTCTCTCCCATTCTCTGCCCCAGCCCTGTTCACTCTCTCTCTAAGTAAGTAAACAAACAAAAACAATAAAAAAAAAAAAAAAAAAGACAACTGAGGAGCGCCTGTGTGGCTCAGTCAGTTAAGCATCTGACACCTGCTTGGGTCATGATCTCACGGTTTGTGGGTTTGAGCCCCGTGTTGGGCTCTGTGCTGACAGCTCAGAGCCTGGAACCTGCTTTGGATTCTGTGTCTCCCTCTCTCTGCCCCTCCCCCACTTATGCTCTCTGTCTCTCTCTCAGAAATAAACAAATGGTAAAAAAAAATTTTAAAAAGACAATTGAAAGCAGAAATTATTAAGTTAGAAAACAGAAAAACAATGAAACTGATAAATCCAAAAATTGAATCTTTGGAAAAAAATCAACAAAATTGAAACACCATTAGCATAACAAAGAAAGAATAAAAGGAAAAAACATGAAAGCTCAAAATTAGAAATGCTAAGGAAAAATAATCATTAAAAGCAGAGGAAATTTGGAAAGTCCTTAGAAGGTACTTCACATGGCCCAATGCAAACAAATCTGAAAATGTAGGCGAAATAGACAATTTTTTGATGTTTTTATTTATCTATTTTGACAGAGAGAGACAGAACATGAGTGGGGGAGGGGCAAAGAGAAAGGGAGACACAGAATCCAAAGCAGGCCCCAGGCTCTGAGCTGTCAGCACAGAACCCAATGCAGGGCTCAAACTCACGAACCGTGAGATCATGACCTGAGCCGAAGTCAGACACTTAACCGACTGAGCCACCCAGGCGCCCCTGAAACAGACAATTTTTTTAGAAAGAAACAACTCACTAAAAATTGACCCCGGTAAACAATGTCTAACAGAGCAATCATCACAGAACTAGATAAAGGGGTTCAAATTCTCCCCCATAAAAAGCACTTTACCCTAGATAACTTCACAGGGAAATTCTACCCCCACCTTTCAAGAATGGATAATCTCAATACTACTTATTCCAGAAGAGAGAAGTTTTCAATATTCCTTTTATAAAGCCATTATGATATTGATCTCAAAACTGAAAGAGCATTAAAAGGAAAACAACAGAATATTCTCACTTGCCAATAGGGTTCAAAACCTTAAGATGTCAACAGCTAAAATCGAGCAGTCCATTTAAAATAGAATGTATTGCGGCCAAGGGCAATTTGTTCCAGTTGTAACATTAACAGGTATAATTAAATAACAACAACAACAACAAAAATCCATCAGTATTGTCCATCCTATTAATAGCGCTAAGGAGAAAAGTCATGCGATTTCTTATGTGGGTTGAATTGTGTCTCCCCCAAAAGCTATGTTGAAGTCCTAACACCCGTACCTCAGAATGTGACCTTATTTGGGAAACAGAGTCACTGCAGGTGTAGTTAGTTAAGACGAGGTCCTACTGGAGTAGGTGGGTCCCGATCCATCGGACTCGTGTGCTTCTGAGAAGACCACTGCCTGCAGACAGACACACAGGGAGACCGCCATTGCTGATGAAAGCAGAAACTTGGGGCTACGCGGCTGGAAGGAAGACGGAAGATCACTGACAACCCACCAGAAACTAGTGAGAGGCAAGGAAGGCCTCCCCAAAGGGGTTTCAGGAGGGGCGTGGTCCTGCTGACACCCAGATCTCAGGCATCCAGCCTCCACAACCGTGAATTAACAAAGCCTACGCCTTTAAGCCACCCAGTTTGGGGCACTTTGTCCCAGCAGCCCTGAGAAACCAACTTAGGCTCATTTCGACACATGCAGAAGAGTCACGTGACAAAATTCAGCACTCATTCGTGTCAAAACCCCTCAGTCACATAGAAATGGCTGCTGTGTCCGGGGTCAGTGAGCCCTTGGTGTTGGTTGGAAGGGAGAGTCCCGGATTGTGTGGTGGAGTCACACGGGAGAGATGAATTGAGTCTGTACGCAGGGGGCCCTGAATGGCAGATTATAAAGTTGGTGGTGTATGTTTGAGGTAATGAGAAGTCACCGAAAAGCAAATGAGGAACCTGAGGAAAGCAGTGTTTCCAGACAATGACTCGGGAGGCTGGCTATCGGATGAATGGTACGCGGAGGCAGGGAGAAGCAGCTAGGGATGTGGAGATTCATTTCAGCGCCATTTCGATAATTCCGATTTTAAAAAAGTGTTTATTTTTTGAGAGAGCACAAGCAGGGGAGGGGCAGAGAGAGAGAGAGAGAGAGAGAGAGAATCCGAAGCAGGCTCTGTGCTGATAGCAGTGAGCCCAACGTGGGGCTCGAACTCACGACCCGTGAGATCATGACCTGAGCCCAAGTCATGACTGAGCCACCCAGGCACCCCAATAATACTCATTTTTAAAGACTTTTTCAAGTGGAATTTTACTTAATTGCATAGACAAGCAAATGTGAATCTATTGTTTGGGTTTTTTTTTTATATACAAATGGTAACATTCTTTACATAATGTTCTCTGTCTTGCTTTTCTCACTTATGATATAATTGGAGAGTGTTCCATATCATTGGAAGAGACACTACAATTTATCTTACCGGTCATCTACTGCAGAACATTTGGGGTGCTTCCAAACAATGCTATTCCTGATTTGAATGTTATGTTCAGGCAGCTCTGGTCCAGGGTTCAAGGTGTCAGGCAGCTGATTCTGGTCCTAGAGTACCTTTGGAAGCCACAGGACTACCTTGGAGGTAGGTAAAGAGACCAAACCCAGTCTGGAAAACCCATCCAACCCAAGGTGAACCAAGGTGAACTGGGGCAGGGTCGGAGGGGGGGGGGGAGGTGTTCTCAGAGCGGTAGAAAATCCTCTCAGTAAAGGAGGTTTTCCTCCATGGCCCTTGGCTTGTAGGAGTGTCACTCCAGTCTCTTCTTCCTCTGTTGTCACATGGGGCTCTCCCTGTGTGACAGTATGTCCATTTACTAATATCAGGTACTGTTCTAGGCTCGGGGTCACAGAAGTTCGAAAACACCCCAGTGCCCTTGGATCATGGAACTTATATTTTAGGGGGGGGGACACAGCCAATAACTATCAAGTAAATACGTAGTTTTAGGGTAAGGAACACGGTGCCGGGAGGGGGGAGACATATTTAGGAAGGGATATTTGTGTAGAGACCTGAAGGAAAGGAAGGAGCGTGCCCTACCCAGATCAGGAGAAAGAGCATTCCAGACAGAGGAAACGGTGGCTGGAAAGGCCTTGAGGCAGGCCCAAGTTCAGCCAGTTGGAGGAACCACCAGAGGCCAGCAAGGTGGGAGAGGCTTGAGGGCAGGGACTGACTGGGGAGGGGTGAGCAGAGGCTGGATCCCGTAGGGCCGTGTAGGCTGTGATAAGGAGTAACACTCCCACTTTACAGATGAGAAAACTGAGGCTCAGAAAGAGGAAACGTGTCCAAAGCCCCCAACTGTAAGTGGCAGGAGGGTTCAGTGCAGGTCTGTGTGACCCCAAAATTTCTTCTATTACTGCATTACGTTCTAGTCCCAGGGTTTGTCTTTTACTCTTTGTGTCTGTATCGGAAAGTATCCCCGACATGAACTAAGCGCTCCATAAATCCTCCTTCAATGACTACTGACCTAGACTAAGAGTAAAATCTCGCCGTTTTTAGAGCTCTGAGAATTTACAACGCATTTTCAAAATTGCTGCATGTAAATTCTACGACCTTGAGAGGCAAGTGGTTTTTACCTCCATTTTACGCGATTTTCCCCCAAATTACAAAATGTATTGGATACTTTTTGCAGGATCTGCCATCGGACGCGGCTCTTCTGGGGGGAATTCCCTTCCCCTCCACAGGCTGGCTCCCCTGCGCAAGAAGGAAGAGGAACGGGAGAGGAGGTTGGCGGTCATGTTGGAGCCCTAGGTCCCCTCCCCCGCTCCCCCACCCCCTCCCTCCCCCCCAAACCAAGCCAGAGTGAGCTGGCCTTGGGCTGGACACTTGACCTAATTTGAGCTCCCCAAATGCTTCCTCTTTGGCAATTGCCAGACCCCAGTCGGCATCTGCTGAACGAAAGAGAAGAAAATTTAGAAACCGGAGCCTACATCGCTTGAGGAAGAAATGTGGCAGATGTGCAGGGAGCAGGCGAGGGGAGCAGACCACCCCCAAGTCGGTTCTATGGTGCCTGCTTCAGTCTTTGGGAGGCTCTTCCCGCGCTACCCTCGAACCCCTGGTCTCAAGTTCCCCATTTCTATTACTTGTGGCCCAAAGAGGCCTAACTCAGATATCCAGGAATTGGCAGAACATGGAAACTGAGGCTCTAGAACTCAGACTTGGGCAGTTTCCCACCTTTCTGTCACCCTCAGGGCACCGCCCAGCCCCCCCTCCCCGCGCCCAGTTCTTGCTGCCATGGAAACCACCAGTTCCCACCCCACCTCCCTAAACCCCCACCTGCCCCAGCCCCATGGAGTGTTGGAGAGCCCTGCACAGTCGGGGCTTCCCAAGAGATTCTGGAACTCAGTGAATCTATTGATAGTATTTCACCTCATGATGAATCAAATTGCTTCCTGGGCTCTGCTGAAAATCTCGTCACTTTATACGGGTAACACATTCTGAGACCCAAGCGATCTCTTGGCACACAACCCTTTTAGAATTTGCAAACTACTATAGATGAATTGCATTGCTCGCAGGTTGTTTTTTAATGCACATTTATATCTTTTCATGTATACTATGTAAAGTACCTGAGGAGTAACAAACAGCCTTAGCAGACTGGCGACATATCATTTGTTGGTAAATTGATCAAAGCCCTAGGCTCCACGGACTAACCAGCTCGCGGAAATTTTGAAATGTAAAAGCATAAAACTCCTCTTGCATTGTTCAGGGTGCTACTCGTTGCTTCTAACTAATGGAAACCAGTTTTTTTCTGTTGGGACACTTTCAATAAATCATCAAACATAAATTCTCTTAGGGAGAAAAAAAAAAAAAACAAACCCTCTCAGGCTGGGAGAAATTTCAGCTTAAAACCTTGCTTTAAAAGAAAACAGTTACAGGTGATGTTCCTGCAAACAGGGCAGAAAGAGGGCAGGCAATAAGAAGAAAGGCTGGGATCTTGGATTCCCCTCCCCACCCCATCCCCCACCCCCAGCAAACATTTGAGGGGGGGGGGGTCCAGTGTGCCTACTCTCATAAGCATGAATATTGGTAAAGAGTTTGATTTCAGCCAGGATTTCTTGGTTTGAATCCAGTTGAATCAAATCACATGACACAAAATACTTTTCTTCCAATAAATTTTGATGGATTTTTGAGCACTTTATGAGGAACACTGTGCAGTCTAGCATGCGAGATCTACCTAGAGAACCCGAAGGAAGGGAGAGATCTCTCATGCCCACCAATTTGAAGTCAGTCCTTCCCTCTGGCTTATGCTTTGAAAAAACATCAAAACGTGCAATAAAGAAAAGCGAACAATTTCTTCCCATTCCATCAGGCTTGTGCTGGCTGGGTCGAGCTCGTATGCTGAGTGCTCCAATTGAAAACAAACAAAAATATGTCCTTGACTCTTCACAAGTGGTGTATTAGGGATGATCATTTTTATTCCTAAAGAACATTTCCAATGAATATCACTCATTGTTGAGCCACTTCTGATAACCAGTTTCCTGGGCATTTGTAGAATGGATTCCAAGCACAAATTCAGCAAACCTAACACTTTCTGAGACCGTGTTTATTACATAGCCCTGGGTAGAACTGTAGCACTTGGTTATCGCAATTTTAAGGCCTCTAAATAAACTTCCAAATTGAAGGGAAGCAGTTTTAGTTACATTTCATGCATATATTCATGAGTCATCTACAAGCTAAAAGTTGGGTGGAAAACTGCACAGATATCACCTCCAACACACAGCGTCTAGTAAACAAAGCAAGCCCCAGAATAATATGGAACAGGATGTATAGCATTTTGCTATGGGTAAGCTACTAAAATACACAAAATGCACGTGTGTGTGTGTGTGTGTGTGTGTGTGCATGTGCTTGTGTCTGCGGATGCAAAAAGAAAAAAAAAAGAGATGAAGATCCAGGATAAAAAACACCTGTTTGCTAATGTAGCTGCCTCCCGGCATAGAATAGGAAGAACCCGAACTTTGGGTTTTTACTATATGCACCTGGGATTTGTTGGGAGTTTTTCACAGGCACGTATTTCTCTTGTAATTTGCAAAGGTTTATTTTTCTTTTAAAACCCTTCTCACTGGTCAGGCTTGGCTAGTGAGAAGAGCCAGTTCCTGAAAAAAATGCTTATGAAAAAGAGATCATTGTAATTATACCAAGAGGTGACAGTCATAGAAATGTGGCTAGAAGCCACCAGATATTACAAGCACTTCTTCAACATTAAAACAATATTTTTTAATGCGTATTTATTTTTGAGACAGAGAGAGACAGAGCATGAGTGGGGGAGGGGCAGAGAGCGGGAGACACAGAATCGGAAGCAGGCTCCAGGCTCTGAGCTGTCAGCACAGAGCCCGACGCGGGGCTCGAACTCACAGACCGTAATATGATCCTTTAAACGGAAGCACCTATGGTCTAACAGTGTGCAGATGACCAATCTGTAACTGGCCCGAGCACACAGGACCAGCACCCACTCTTTACGAGAGCCCGGACCACCAGGCCTGCCGATACAGGCTCTCAGAATCAGGGCTACAGCATGGCTTCGGCAGAGAGGCTCCACGAGCAAGTCCGAAAACAAAAGTTAGAGCCAACTGACACACGGGAACCAACATCAAGAGGTTTCAGAATCTGGCCCACACCGGGATCTTAAAAGCAGACTCCATTGCCAACCTTTAAACAATTGCAAACCTAAAAGAATCGGGTGATTTTGTGTATGATATGCATTTCTAGCCTCACTTTAATAACTGGCAACTGATACCACAGGGCCAAGATTCATTGTGGCAACACTCACCTGAGCTGAATATCCACTGCCCTCTCTAGACGGGGCACCATTCTGGGGTTTTCTAGAGTTCTCCCCACTCTGTATTATTTTCCATCCTTTCCTTCATTTCTCATTTCATTGCTGGCTTGGTCCTTGAAGGACTTGTGTTTACAGTCACTGCATTTATTTATTTATTTACTTATTTGTTGTTTATTTATTTATATAATTTATTGTCCAACTGGCTAACATACAGGGTATACAGTGTGCTCTTGGTTTTTGGTATAGATTCCCGTGGTTCATCGCTTACATACAACACCCAGCGCTCATCCCAACACGTGCCCTCCTCAGTGTACTGCATTTAAAACAAGGAAGGCCAGGGGCACCTGGGTGGCTCAGTCTGTTAGGTGTCCGACTCTTGGTTTCAGCTCAGGTCATGATTTCATGGTTCGTGGGTTCGAGCCCCGCATCCGGCTCTGCGCTGATGGCTCTTTACCTTAAGGAATCTGGAATGCAGTAGAGAAGACAGGACAGGCATCAGTGTCATTAAATCTAGGAATAAATTTGGCCCTCAAACCTTCTTGTCTTCCTTAAGCATAACTAGCAATCAGTAGCTGATCCTGCGTTTGAAATTCCTTGAAAAGGTTAAATTTCATCCATCTGAACATTTGTGGAACTTCTATTAAGGGTATGTTTACACATTGGCAATTAAAAAAAAATTTTTTTTAACATTTATTCTTGAGAGAGACAGAGCGTGAGTGCGAGCAGGGGAGGGGCAGAGAGAGAGAGAGAGAGACACAGATCTGAAGCAGGCTCTAGGCTCTGAGCTGCTAGCACAGAGCCCGATGCAGGGCTCGAACCCATGGACTGTGAGATCACGACCTGAGCTGAAGTCGGATGCTCAAGTGACTGAGCCACCCAGGCACTCCATGGGAGGAGGGAGAGGATCCCAAGCAGTCTCTGTGCTCTCAGCACAGGGTCTGACTCAAGGCTCGATCCCACAAACTGTGAGATCATGACCTGAGCCGAAATCAAGAGCCAGATGCTTAACCAACTCGGCCACCCAGGCGCCCCTACACAAGCGAGCTTTTAATTCATAAGAGACAGGAAGTTGTCCCCTTTTTTGAGTGGGTGCAAAGTCTTCTCCCTCACCGGGGTTAAATGATCTTCTTTTTCTCGACTTGGTTCACCTTCACTTTGGTGGTTGGTTCTGGGAGAGCAGCATAACAGAATCTGTGCCAGTGTCAGTGACCTGTGAATAGTAAACGTCACCCATGCCTCACGGACTTCCAGGAAGACGTGCCAGTGCCACAGAGCCCACGGGCAGGAGTGCCCGCATCACCTGCTAGGGCCCTCGCAGCTAAAATCGTGAGCTCTTGCTGGCCTTTGCTGTGTGGGAGGAAGGAGGCCAATTTTTTGGTAGCTGAAGTTAATAATATAGTTTTACCTTGTGGATTCATGTCTTTTCTCTGATTTCTTAAAAGATAATACTTCAAAGCTCTCCCTTTTATCACAGGGCTGGAGGCCTAAAAACATTTCCCAAACTCGCTCTTACTGGCGTAGTTCTGGTTTGGAGCCCTCACAGGGAAGATGGTAGTGTGATCGTTGTAGCAGAAGCCATTTTGCTCCTGGAGCACTGGCAGCCTAGTGTGGAAGGTTCCGCAGATGACAGACGTGAGGTTTGGCCAGCAGCTTCTGGGTGCCTTGCTATGAATCACCCGCCTCCTGTGACTCACCACACCATGCTGTGATTCTTTATTTCCTGATCACCTAAATGCCAGTGGCAGATTCCTCATTACAGCTGGAGTCCCAGGAACACCAACGGTATCCTATAGTTCCGGTCTGAGTCTAAAAGCCTAAGAACCGGGGAAGCCCGCCGTGTAAGCTGGCCCTTTACAAACATTATCTCTAATCATTACAGCAACTGAAAAGTTTGGAGAAGTTACTATGACTCGGACGGATGAGAACACCGAGATTTGGAAAGGTTAAGTCATTTGCTATAAAATATAACTTTAATCCATTATTAACTCGCATTATCAATTCACCAGTGGCCTAACCGTTGAAGAACAATGGTTCTTTTTGCTTTAGGGCAAAGCGAGTTTCTTTTCCATTCAGAAGCTGTTGGGGAGAAGTCCCATTTAATCCCCTTTCTCAGCAGCCACCTACAAAGTCACTGGGACAGCCAACGTGGTAAATAACTTTCAGCACAGGGTAAGGAAGGCAGGATTGGACTGGTCCATTCTGAAGGGATGTCAGGCTGACAACTAGAGATCCGGGAAGACAGAAGGCACAGCACAGAGCAAAGCTGAAACAGAATAGTGTGGGTGGAAGTCAGGGAGTAACGTGAAGGGTAAAAGTTGGGTCAGTGGTTGAGGGAAGAGATAACAAAATGGCCCCATCATGATCTGCAAGGGGCCAGCAAGAGGCCGTGTGTGGATGAAATTACAGGAACCATTTCATTCTAGACAATGATCCAAATAGTTTTATGAAAATAAATTTAATTATGAAGTCAGACTGATAAAATTTTACTAAATGTTAACTTAATAAAAATTATGTAGTTATTCAGTGTTAGCACAGTCATTAAACTACATGTGTTTGTCTTAAAAACATGGAAGCAAAACCAGTTGTCATCTTACGAGCTAGGATAGGTCTCCTTGTAGTGATTACAGATTTTATTTTATTGAAAAAATTTTTAAATGTTTTTATTTATTTATTTATTTATTTTTAATTTTTTTTTTTTAACGTTTATTTATTTTTGAGACAGAGAGAGACAGAGCATGAACGGGGGAGGGGCAGAGAGAGAGGGAGACACAGAACTGGAAGCAGGCTCCAGGCTCTGAGCCATCAGCCCAGAGCCCGACGCGGGGCTCGAACTCACGGTCCGTGAGATCGTGACCTGAGCTGAAGTCGGACGCTCAACCGACTGAGCCACCCAGGCGCCCCTTAAATGTTTTTATTTAAACAGTTAAAACATTTAAACATCTATTTAAAATTTTTTAAATGTTTTATTTTTGAGAAAGAGAGATTGCAAGCGGGGGAGGGCAGAGACAGAGGGAGACACAGAATCCGAAGCAGGCTCCAGGCTCTGAGCTGTCAGCACAGAGCTGATGCGGGGCTCGAACTCACAAACTGCGAGATCATGACCTGAGCCGAAGTCGGACGCTCAACCAACTGAGCCACCCAGGTGCCCCGATGTTTTATTTTTAAAAGTTTTTTTTAAGTTTATTTATTTATTTTGAGAGGGAGAGAGTCAGAGAGAGAGAGAGAGAGCACAGCAGGGAAGAGGCAGAGAGACAGGGAGAGAATCTCAAGCAGGCTCAGCACTGTCAGCATAGGGCCCGATGCTGGGCTCAAACTCATGAACCGTGAGATCATGACCTGAGCCAAAAGCAAGAGTGAGATGTTTAACCGACTGAACCACCCAGATGCCCCTAAATATTTAAGGAAGAATTCCATTATGTTTAGAAGCCAGTATCCCTGGATGTTTGTCACATAAATGGGGTATTTTTATTTTAACACAAGTAGTTATATGCTTGGTTCACAGGACACCATTAAAATGGATTAGGATCTTTTTTTTTTTCCAGATGATTTGGAATCATCTGGAATATCTTTATTTCAAAATATAAACAAAGAAGAAAAACTTCACTGCAGCAACTTTAATTAGGTTGACAAATATGTTAGTAAATCATCTACTTCAGGCCCGTTATTTGGTAAAACTTGTGTTGCTTTAGGAGAGGGTGGCACCTCTAAAAATGATCAGCAGGAAGAAAACCGTGTCTGATGACCAGAGCAGGGCATATATGGCAGCTGGTCAACTAATGGGTCTTATAACCGGCAAAGAGATCGGCTTCTGCAGATAAAGGAAAAAGCACAGTCATGTTGCTAAAAATACATGTCAGTGTTTGGCTCTTAGATATCAAATGGCTGACCCAGTACCAAATGCATGAAGCTAAGAACACCTTGCAAAGTCACTGCAGCGAGGTGCCCAGAATAGGTAAATCGATAAGACACAGACAGTAGATCGGTGGTTGCCTAGGACTGGAGGAGGAGAGAAGTCGTGGGTGATGACTGCTAATGGGGTTTCTTTGGGGGATGATGAAAACGTTCCAAAATTAGATGCGCAGTGATGATTGCAGGAGTCTGTGAATACATTATAAGCCAATGAATTGTATGCTTTAAGTGGGTGAACTTTCTGGTATATAAATTATATCCCAAGAGAAGCGTGTTTAAAAAAAAAAAAAAAATCCTTTAAAAAAGAGAATCACAAAGACACCAGCCCACAGCCCTGATATTTAGCTGCTGAACCAGTGTGAGCAACAGCGTACCTACACACAGCTTATTGGGCAAAAAATAATCCTGGCTTTTAATAACCACTGTTAGGTTTTCTGTGTCTTGCAGTCAAAAGCATTCCTAATTAACACACCTTAAGTTTTCATTCCATCAATATTTATTTAATGCGTTCTATACGGCAGGTATTGTGCTACATAGTAGAGAAAAATCCACTGCATTCCCATGACGTGCCAGGAGATTTATATACTTTAAAAAAAAATTTTAACGTTTACTTACTTTTGAGAGAGAGACAAGGTGCGAGCAGAGGAGGGGCAGAGAGAGGGAGACCCAGAACCTGAAGCAGGCTCAGGTTCTGAGCTGTTAGCACAGAGCCCGACGTGGGGCTCGAACTCACAAACCGCGAGATCATGACCTGAGCCAGATTTGGATGCTTACCCACTGAGCCACCCAGGTGGCCCATAGGAGATTTATATACTTTGTATCATCAGTGCCTCAGGGCAGTCCTGGAAAGAATGGCCTGTCCCTTCCAGGCACACGGTCTAGGGAACTGTTTTGCCCCAGCAGTAGGCCACCCACCTCCTAACTCTCCAACAGTACTGCTTAGAAATGCAAATTCCCAGATTCCCCCTGGACTTGCTGAATCAGATCCACAAGGGATAAACCATTGGCTGATACTCTACAAAGGTGGCCCATAAAACATACCTGTACTTTTAGGAAGCATTCAGCATAAATACGAAATCATTGAAATAAACTAATTTGAACCGAACTTCTGATTGCAGAGGAAAAACATCACAGATCTTGGGGTAGAAAAGATGGGGAGTTAAAAAAATATGTGTAAGGCCCAGTCCCTGCCCTCAAGAAGGTGTGGTATGCAGAGTTCTAAGATAACCCCCAGGATTCCCAGCCCTTGACATACACACACGGTCTCCAAAATATCCAATCAAATGCTAACCTAGATACTGCTCTGAAGGGATCTGCAGATGTCATTCAGGTTGCAAATCAGTTGACCTTAAGATAGGGTGGGCCTGACTTAACCATATGAACCCTTTAAATCAGGGTCTAGAGAGACAGAGGAAGTCAGAGATTTGAAGCATGAGAGGGATTTGACGTGTGAGAAGTTGTCCATGGCTGGCTTAAAGATGACAGGCGCAAGAAATGCGGGTGGCCTCTGGGAGCTGAAAGCAGCTTGCGACCTGGCTTATGACCAACAAGGAAATGGGGACCTCAGTCCCACAACTGCAGGAACTGAATTTTTCTAGAACCAGGTGAGCTGAAATGAAATGTGGCCCAGCTGACATCTTGATTTCTACCTTGTCAAACCCTCAGCAGAAAACCCAGCTCAGCCACGCCCAGAATCCTGACCCACGGGAACTGTGAGATAATAAATTAATGTTGTTTCAGGCTGCTAAGTTTGTGGTAATTTTTATGCAGCAACAGAAAACTAATACAGAAGTGAATTTGGGTAAGACACATTAAAGTCACCAACTAATGGAATACTGAGAATGAGAGAGGGGGAAGAGCCAGAAATGGCTGCCCTATATTGGAGTACTTATATGTCCTTTAATGATATACATTTAAGGGTGGTGGCAGTAAGGAGAGCTTTTGGTTGTAGGTAATGGAATATTCAACTACTGCTATTGACCACGGAGAGCACAAGCAGAGCTGGTGTGGCTACTCTGTGATGTTAGCATAAGTCCTTTCTATCTTTCCAAGTTCCCGCCATTTTTAATTTGTTGGCTCTTTGTTCTCAAGTGCCAATGATGATAAGATGACTCTGGGCACCTCATGTTTTCTAGTCAGGAAAAGGATGGGCAAAGGGTTTTTCCAACTGAGTCTGATCTTTCCTATTGAGAAAGCAAAATGTTTTCTGAAAGCCTACTTAGAAAGCTCATTTACATCTGGATTACATGGCCAACTGTTGAGCGATACTGGCCAAGCGGACTGAGCTTACCTGCTCTCATTGGTTTAGACCAATCACAATTCATCCCCTTGCCTTGGGGTAGAGATACCTGTCACCACCTCAACAAAGCAAGGTTTTCTTCATAAGAAGGGCTGAGATAAGAATGGATATTGAGTAGGCAACAGATAGTGTTTCCCACAGTTGGAAAGGGCATTTCATCATCAATTCAACAAAATCACACCAGCATAATTAGCTAGATGGATTTACTGAGTATCTATTAGGGTAAGGCCCAAGGTTTACAAAGATGGTGTGCGTGTGTGTGTGTGTGTGTGTGTGTGTGTGTGTGTATGCGTGCATGTGCACAGACACGTGGGCGTGTGGGTGTGTAGATGTGTATGTTGGGGAGGGAGGAGGACACGGGCATGTAAACAATAATTATAGCGAGAACTGCTTTAATTGCAAAATGGAAGTCTACTTCTGTACTGACCATAATGTACTCCTTACCACAGATACATCAGGTGAGTCACAAAAACAGCGATAACAGGACCCAAGAAAGCATATATTGATTTGTGTTTTTAAAAAGAGAAAATGTTTTCGCCGGTAGAAAATATATTTAGAGCAAACTTCTAAGAACTATCGAACTAAGGTATGAATCAATACCTTGAGCAAAATCTGGGCAAGGGAAGTGGCCCTCATTTAAAATACACAAGCGATGAACACATAGATGTGTAATACTTTCCCGGTGAAGTGTTGCAATCTGTCTCTTTCATGGGAACTGTAACGCTGGGTTTTAATATAATTTACACAAGATTCCCAGGTGTGCCACCCATTTTTTTTTTAATTTTTTTTTTAACGTTTATTTATTTTTTTGAGACAGAGAGAGACAGAGCATGAACGGGGGAGGGTCAGAGAGAGGGAGACACAGAATCTGAAACAGGCTCCAGGCTCTGAGCTGTCAGCACAGAGCCCGACGCGGGGCTCGAACTCATGGACCGCGAGATCGTGACCTGGGCCGAAGTCGGCCGCTCAACGGACTGAGCCACCCAGGCGCCCCTTAATGTACTTTGGATACGTACATATGTTTTCCAAATATTTAGCCTTTGGTTCACCGACTTCATTCTTATGAAATGTCTTTATGGAAACAATAATTGTTTCCAAACCATAATTTGATGATATGGAAGATGACGTTTGAGCTCACTCGTCTTAGAGAAATTCATTCAGTAATTAATGGTTCTGACATAAGCTTCACTTTAATCATTATAACTGGTTCACACTAGCATAATGCACCAGATGTATTTGCTCTGACTTTCTAAGCCCCTACTATTACTAAAGATGTACTTGAAGAGCAATGCTGGTATGCTTTTCTACACCGTAGTACTCTTTAAAGAATTCTGTAAAAAATGAAACTTTTTTTTTTTAATTTTTAAAAATGTTGATTTGCTTTAGAGAGACAGAGCGTGAACAGGGGAGGGGCAGAGAGAGGTGGGGAGACACAGAATCCGCAGCAGGCTCCAGGCTCTGAGCTGTCAGCACAGCGCCCGATGCGGGGCTCGAACTCACAAACTGGGAGATCGTGATCTAAGCCACCCAGGCCTTCCTGAAACTCTTTATTAAAACAGCTGCGCAGACGCATTGGGTGGTGCTGTCTATCTAGGTCTTTCTGATTTTCCACCCGAGCTGTCCGCTAACCGCCCCATTTTGCCATCTCTCCCCTGTGCTCAGCACTGCCTTGCTCTCTAAGACAAATCCTGGCTCAGAAGAGAGGAATCGGCATCAATGTCGATTCACTTTTGCTGTTGGTTCACATATCCCCTGGAGAGATGGTTTTCGCATGAACGCACTTCTTGCCTCTGGTGGCCCCATCCGCCATCGGCTGGGCTTCCAGTCCTCCGGCAGCCCATCCCAGCCTGCAACTTCTGGACTCACCAGATGCAGATGCACCCGAGCACTTGAACTTTCTTTTCTTTTTTTTTGTAAAAGTAACAGCTCGCTTTTTAGAGCTAAGGGTTTTGTTCCTCAGTGATTCATGCATAGGAAAACAATCCCATCATTTCTATAACCAGTCCACGACTGCTGGGCACTTGGAGCTGTTCCCAGCGTTCGCTCTCAGAAACAGGGACGCGGGGAGGGTTCCACCATAGTCGTGGTGGAGAGCTTCTATTAAGTGAACTTGCTGGGCCAAAGGGTTGTGCGTGTTTCGTTTGGAAAGATATTCCGAAATTGTCCTGAGGAGAGATGTCCCCAATTCCAAGGCCCTCTAAGAGGCTATGAAACGCACTTCCTATTCAGTCGCTGATATTAACCAGTATCAATCGTTTAAATATCTATTTGGTAGGTGAAAAGGTCATTTCATTACTTTAATTGCTTCTTTATAATTAGAAGGTTCACTGCCCTCATGTATCTCCTTTGCTGTGAACTGCCTGATCAATTTTCCCTTGCTCATTTTTCTATTTTTTCCAAATATTTTGTTCTTGTTTGCTTATGGATTCTTTGTACTCTTTGTCCATAGTACTTATGGCAATTTCCCCCTGTTTTCATTTATCTTTTTACTTTGATGATGCTAGTTTTGCCATGCAGAACTTAAAAATTGTGTACAGTCGTGTTTAGCAATTTTGGGCCTTCCTGGAGTTAGTTTGGGTTTTGTAACACGCTTTAAAGGGTCTTCTATACGCCCATATTATTTTTAAAAAATCCCCCCACATCTCCTTCCAGTATTGTCATTATTTCAGTTTTTAAGTTTAACATGGATTGGTCTGGAATTTATTTTAGTATAGGGAATGAGGTAGGGATTGAGCTCTCCCAATCCAATTTGGATTTACCTCCCATCATTGTCTATTCCTTGTTATGTGTCAAGAGTGGGATGGTTCCTACGCATTAACTAATAAGGGCAGAAGCTGAGATGCCCTGGGATTCAGCTGAATGTATGTATTACATTAGCCATCTCTTCCCCTTTCTGTCTCTATTCCCTTCCCTTCTTCCCTCCTTCTGTTCCTCCTCCCTCTCCCTCTCTGTCCCCTTCCCTTCCCAACCCCCTTCCTCCTCTTCCTCTTCTCATTAGTCACTGTTTGTAAGTGAGAACTGATTTTGCCTTCATACTGCAAATCAATGATTCTCAAACTGCAGTGGGATTGGAGGAAGCCTGTCACCCTAGAGATCCGGGTGGGGCATGACCATATGTAGATTAAAAACAAAGAGCTCTGACCCCCTGATATCCTTTGTCTCAATCAGAAACAAAGGAGGGATAGCAACTTTATGTTTATGAAAAGGTGGATGGCTTTTGGGAGAACTATCACATTCTAAACGACCTACATCACAGTATCTACCTGCATGCTTAATCTGGTTTCGGTGGTATTCATGTGGTCTGAGTGTCTCATCCTCTTCCCTTGCCTTCATCCTGGAGCTCCCCTTTTCTTTTTTTTTTTTTTTAATTTTTTTTTTTTACATTTATTTAGTTTTTTGAGAGGCATAGAGCACAAGTTGGGGAGGGGCAGAGAGAGAGAGAGGGAGACATAGAATCCGAAGCAGGCTCCAGGCCCCGAGCTGTCAGCACAGGGCCCGACGCGGGGCTCGAACTCACGAAGCGTGAGATCTTGACCTGAGCCCAAGGCGGACGCCCAACCGACTGAGCCACCCAGGCGCCCCAGGAGCTCCCCTTTTCTATTAGCTTCTTTGCTTCTGCCTTTGAGGTTTCAAAGTTCTCCGTTCTCTTGAGAAAGCGACATGAAACAAAAGTACGCTGCTGCCTCTCTTGGTATTTTCCAATTTCTTCCATTGTCCAAGTTCCCGACTCAATGTCCCTTTACTGCTGCCTTATTGACTCAACCCGCTCTCTCTTTACCCTACACTCTGACTTCAGTATCCACTGCCATATAAAAAGTGTTTTCTTTTCTTGAACATTCTCCTTTACCTCTTTCTTGTTTCTGATCCCCGCCCCCACCTTTTTTTAAAGATTCTGGCGGGGCGGAGGGTTGCTATCTTATACCCAAGTGGTTCTCAACAGGGAGGAGAAAGAGGAGGTGGGATTTTGCCTCCAGGGGACTTTTGGCAATGCCTGGAGATATTTTTGGCTATTACAACTGGGGGTGGGGGTGCTCCTGACCTTGACCAATTAGAGGCCAAGGATGCTTCTAAACATCCTACAGTACAGACGATGGCCCCTGCAACAGAGAACCCTATAGCCCAGAATGTCAATATCACCAAGGTTGGGGAATCCTGCCATAACCAGCGGTATAGTGTCTTGAGGGGCATTGGAAGATGTGAGGAACAATGCCATCCCTTTGGTGGTAACGATGACTGAATGACTGGAGCTAAGGATGTCAAACATCCTGAGGAGCTGTGTGCAAAGAGCACACTGGTTTCTGGAAAGGAGCAGTCCCACTGTACCTCTACTTGCCCTGTTTGCTTTATTGGTTTTCCCCTCTTGCCAATTTGTGTTAGTCAAGGCCTCACTTTCTCTACTTCTGAGAGGTCATCATATCTCTTGACTGGGTGGTCCAGCTTTAACCACCCAGCAATGCCTGTGGTGAGATAGGGCTTCCATGGATGACAGCACCATTTTGGAAGTCAAGACAAAAGCTTGGAGTTATCGTTCAGTGCCTTAATGATCTCATTTTATTGTGTTCTGGCCTCCACTGTTTCTGGTGATATCATCTATTATTTATATCGTGTCTACTGAATGTAATGTGTCTTTTTCACTGCCTGCCTTGAAGATTTGCCTTCATTTTTGGTTTAATTATGCTGTGCATACACATGGATTTCTTTGTATTTATCCTGCTTTGAGTTTAGGATCTGTGAATTCATATCACTCATCGTTTGGAGTGCTTTTGACATCTTTTCACACATCCCCCCCCCCCCCATTCTATCTGCCCCCTATTCCTGGGAATCAAGTTTCATGTATGTTAAACTGAATGATATTGTCACACAGATCTTGAGATGCTCTGTTCTGTCCTCCCCTGCCAGTTCTTCTGTGTTTTAGTTTGTGATTCAAATACTCATCTCTTCCAGAAACATCTTCACAGGGACATCCAGATATAATGTTTTACCAGCTATCTGGGCATTCCTTAGCCCAGTCAAGTTGATGCATAAATTAAACCATCACATCACTATGCATTAGACCCCGTACAGTGCCTCCAACATCGTCAACTCTGATATCGGATGCTGCCTCTGGAAACTCTGTCTGGTTGTCCCAACTGCCTCCCATTGCCAGAATGGACTCTGCATACTATTCATTTATTCATGTAACAAATATCTCTTGAACATCTATGATATGCCCCTTCTAGGAGCCGTAGAAACAAACCCCAATACGTAACCAAGACTCCTGCCTTTGTAAAGCATATATTCTAGCTGGGTAAACAACTTGTCCAATTTGCCTCAATTTTCCCAGTTTTAGCACTAAGAGTCCCACCTCCCAGGAAACCCTTCAGCTCAATGGATACCTGGAGGAAGAACATTCTAGGCAACGAGAACAGTAATGACCTTGAGGTGAGTGAGGCTCTGTTATTAGAGGAATAATAAAGACCACAGTGTGGCTCTGGTGGACCGAGAGAGAGTTGGGCGAGTTAACGGCATCTCCAAGCTTCTGTTTCTTCACTAGTAATCTGGGAAAAATAGACAACCTTTTGCAGTTCTTCTCCGAGAAGGGTCAAAGCGGCTTTATATTCAATCACACAGAAGGCTCTTTGAAGAGATTTAAGCATATGACTCAGGGACCCCCCCCCCTTGACCATCTCACCAAAAGCCAGGAATAGATGTGGGATTATTCAGGACAGACTTGTGGAGAACCTCTTGTCTAATGGAGTAAATCTCCATGACAAATGAAGAGACCCACGATTTGTTGGAGAATTGTTACACTGTCACAAACACGGCCAACTTGGATCATGAGGCACAGAGAGAGGACAAGATGAAAGCAGGCTAACACACTTCTCAAATTCCACAGTCAGGAAACTAGCTGATAAAGCTTCGAAGCTACAAATATGGGTTGCCTGTCATGAGAAAGAAAGGGTGACTCTGAGTGCAGAACGGAGAGCCCAAAGGGCAGGATTATATTTTTCAGAACACTCAGGGGAAATGTCCGAGTTGTAACAGCGTTTTAAAAAGATGAAAACAAGATACAAATACAACTTTGAAGGCAGAGAAAACTTTCAGCTGTAACTAGAATAGATATACTTACATTTTATGCCACACAATCTACAAACACAGGTTCTCCATTTCGATAATAGGATAATAAAATATGCTTTGCCTTATTAAAAAAAAAATTCTTTTCTCCATAGTTTAATGTGTAAGATCTGCTTGCCAGAGTAGAAAAAGCTGTCTAGTTAATATTCTTTTGTCTTTATTTCATGAACAAAATACTTATTTATTCATTAATTAAAAGAGCATGGTTTCAGGTTTCAATGGAGTATTGGTCTCCTGTCATCTTTAGTTTAACCAGATAGGATATGAACCTTGCTTGTAGGAATGAATACTTCCTGAAACTCTATGAAGGTGACCTTAGGACCGAGTGAACTAACAAGAAGTCTTATCTTTGTTCGGTTATGACCTTAGGCTGAACGATTTTAAAGTAGCTTTAAAATAACTACTGAAGAATGTTCTGCAGGAGCATTAACCTCAAAGTCTATCAAAGAGAAGCAAGCAAGAAAACTCTAATTTTAAATATAACTTTTGGCAGCTGGGTCTTAGTTCAGTTGGCTTTCTTCTAGTCATTCCTGTGGGCCTCAAAGGCCAACCTGCATAAAAGATACTGAGTTAATTTGAAGTGATTCATGTTTATAATGCAAATGGATGTAAAGAAACCTAATTGTCTAAGACTGGTAGTAAACTGATAGATTGCTTCTCATCAGAGGAAAAAGAAAACAAACACCCTTGCAAAGAAACTTTTGGAATACCCCTCTTAACTCCTCTACAACAGGAAAGTAGCCAATTGCAGATAAACTTTGAAAAACCTGAAACACTGCACCGCTCTAACTCACAGAATTACCAGCCAAAGGGAAGAGGCTTAGGCCTTATGCTCTACAGAATATATTAACGAGGGAGAGAATTACAAAGCAAATAAAATAAAGAAATCCAAATATGCTTTCCAAGGACTAAAATAGAACCTCTCCAAAAGATGGGAAGGGTTTCGCCATCTCCTGGAAAGGCACCGGTCCGTGGCCTTGCCGGCTTTGTGGGGTTGAGGAAATAACTCTAGTTTATTTTAATGTACCGTGTAATCTGGCTCATTTCCCATATTGTTCTGTGATCTTAACTGTGCAATTCAAAGGAAACGTTGGGCCAGTGTTTCAAATGTCATCTTGATACAGCCATTCTCGGTTCCAAGCCCACTTCAGTGATCTGCTTTCCTTTTTTCCCCTTTCTTATTGCTCTCATAGAGTTGAGCCAACGATAATAAAAGCAGTAGAAACGGACGATGGTGTAAGAAACAAGTCACCACAGTACACACAGAGCAGGGGTGAGTAAGAGTTGGAAGGCCGATTTCTGGCCCTTGCAGACATGCTTTCCAGTACGCTGACCGGAGCGGCGTTTTCACTTAGATTATTTCTCGCTGGTAAATGCTTCCCCTTCATTTACTTCTGCTTTTATTCTGTTGCTTCCCTAGAGTGCCCAGACATGCTGTACTCCTTCTATACTCCTTCTATACTCCTGTCTCCCTCCCTCTCCCAGCTCCCACAGTGGCTTCTACTGCGAAGTCTCTGGTATGAAGTTTTTGTCGGCACAGTTCTGGCTCTAACAGAAGGTCATGTTCAACGAGGGAATTCTGAGTTGTGTTTGTGTACAGCAGAGCTCTGCTTAGAAACACGCGAAGTTGACATAATGCCTGCCAGCTGCACGGTGCCCTGTTGGGGTCCAGAAAGCCTTGGCAGGAGCACCCCCCCAAAAGTGACTTCTAGGAACGGAGTCTCCCAACAGCCTGTGACCGCGGCCAGGAAGGGCTGACGTGGTTTCTAAAGCCCTCTACTGGGCTTTCCTGTCCATTTTAGACATAAAGGGATACCCTCAGATGCAAAAATGTCCTACCTCAGACAAAGGAAATGGGGTTTCTAGGATACGAAGATAATGACTGTGCCGAGACCCCCCAAAATCTTTGCGTGACTCCTTGACACAATGAAGTCGAAGTCTTTTCCACATCGGTGATTTGTCTGTCACTGTAATCAGGTGTCTTGAAGGCATATCTCACCTCACTTTCAGTGCTCTAGCAAATAACGTGCTTCTAAGCTCTAAACCAGGAAAGCGCTTTTCTTTGAAAGAAAAGAGCCTGTATCACAGGTCCTGTTTCTTCGTCAACATAAACTGCAGCCCCAAATCATTTCCCATATTCAATTACAAGAGCCAGGACTGGGTCCAGCTCTAATTGGCTCCAGGAACATGTCATTTTTTCATTTAAAAGATAATTTAATTCACCGCCATATGTTCGCTGGAGTCGTTCTCTGGTCTTGGCCCCCAGGACGCCTCTGTCCTCGCTGCCACGCGTGGTTCCAAGGAACCCTGAGGCCCGCTCTTTGCTCTAGGCTACACAGTTTTCACTGCCTGATCTCCTTCTCTCAGCGGCATTTATCCTTCGGTGGGGCTTTTTTTCCCCTTCCCCTAGCGTCTTTCTTTTTTTAAATCATGGACGTAGTCACGCTTGAATTGAAATTGTGAAGTCAGCTTCAAATGCTAGATCACAGTATCAGAAGTCACCATTTCACGGTTCACAAAATAACGGTGTCTGTCAGTACTGTTTAAGAGATTCCAGAATCTTTTGACCCAGATGCAAACTCCATTGGCCTTGAAATAATTTTACTCATATCTGATGACTGAGGAGTCATATTAAGGTTTTGCTTCGAATTTTCCAGGTCAATGACTGTCATCACTGACCTTCCTCCTTCAAGGGGTAGAATGTGGGGGTATCTAAGAGAATACTCACTGGAACCTCAGAAGATTCAGAATTACATTTTCTCGGGGGTGCCTGGATGGCTCAGTCGGTTCAGGGTCTGACTTCGGCTCAGGTCATGAAATCATTTTCGTGAGTTCGAGCCCCGCGTTGGGCTCTGTGCTGACAGCTCGGCACCTGGAGCCTGCTTCGGATTCTGTGTCTCCCTCTCTCTCTGCCCCTCCCCTGCTCACGCCCTGTCTCTCTCTCTCTCAAAAAGAAATAAAGATCAAAAAAAAATTTTTGATAATAAAAAAGAATTACATTTCCTGGAGAAATAAAGTGCCCTCATCCAATTTGTGCGTTCATGTAACTCACTTTTGTGCGGAAATAGGTTGACCCTCGGTTAATTTAAGTGTGGGATTCATCTTCCCCACCGTATCAGTCAACTACCATTTGTGTAATAAACTATCCCAAAACTTAATGACTTAAAAAAAAACCCACCATTCATTAATTCTCTTGAGTCTGTAGGTTGGCTGGCTGGTTCTGCTGATCTGGGCTTACTCATGTGTCTATGGTCAGCTGGCTGGTTGGCTTAGGGCTGGCTGGTCTAGGACGACCTCCATCCTCCAGGATAATGGTTTCCTTACATATTTCTCATGCTCCTGCAGCAGGCCAGCTTGGCCATGGTCTCTAGATGGTGGCCCGAGTGTGAGAAGGAGGTCTCAATTGTGCAAGAGAACAGCAGAAACACGCACATACTTCTCAAGCCTCTGCTTTGTCAAGTTAGGTCTTGCCCTTTTAGCCAAAGAAAGTCACAGGGCCAAGCCCAGAGACAGTGTGGGAGAGTACTGACAAAGGTCATGGATACAAGAAGGCTACAGTTGGGGCTATCAAAGCAATCAACCTGTCAAACTTACCCAAATATAACTAGAGCACAACAGCTCATGAAGCAAAGAAGGGCCACTTTGTTGGGCTGCTGATGTGTGAGCATGCGGGGAGGCAGGCAATGGAAGCAGACTCCAAGGCTGCCAAATTAAAAACCTGGAAGTCTAAGTCCAAATCAGTTGGTCAAACAAAATATTAAGGACAAAATTGGGGTGTGCTTCTATAATGAATGGCTCAAAGAGACAGAAAAGCCTAGAATGGGGACAAGGAGTGTAATAAGCCATGAGACATTTTACCCTGCACAGGGGCAGTGTTTTGGAAGAACCTTGATCCAAAACCTTTGTATATTTAAGAGCATAAGGGCATAAACTATATAAAATGGCCATTAAACCTATATTCCGGCCATTAAACCTATATTCCAACACCTATAGGCAATAGAAGTTCTGAAATGTCTTTTTTTTTTTACTGTTTATTTATTTTTGAGAGAGAGAGAAGGAGCATGAGGGGGGAGGGGATAGAGAGAGAGAGACGCAGACTCTGAAGTAGGCGCTAGTCTCGTAGCTATCAGCACAGAGTCTAAATCAGGGCTCGAACCCGTGAGCAGCAAGATTATGACCTGAACTGAAGTTGGATGCCTAAACAATTGAACCACCCAAGCACCCTTGAAGTTCTGAAATTTCATGTAAAGGAGCCTTGTTTTTGTTTTGCTCTGAAGAAATAGTTGCTACTATGCCATTTAAAATATATATTCAGATGCGCCTCGGTGGCTCAGTCGGTTAAGAGTCTGACTTCTGCTCAGGTCATGATTTCACGGCTCGTGAGTTTGAGCCCCATGTCAGGCTCTGTGCTGACAGCTCTGAATCTGGAGCCTGCTTCGGATTTTGTGTCTTCCTCTCTCTCTGCCCCTCCCTTGCTCGTGCTCTGTTTCTCTCTCTCTCTCTCTCAAAAATAAATAAAAAATAAACTTTTTCTTTTCAGTGAAATCCACAGTACGAACCATTCTGCAGGACATTTGACCAGGTTTCTCCAAGAAGTCAATGGCCCAGAACAAACAAATAGAAGTGGGGATAGACCACTCCAGATTAAGGGTCAAGACAGATCTAAGGTTCTAAACAGCCAAATACAGCGATTGGACCTTGTTTAGATCTGGGTATGTACCATTTTCTTGACACGTACAATTTTTAAAAGATGTTTTTAGCAAGTGGGGAAGATTTTATCATGGCCAGGGTATTAGATAGCATTAGACACTACTGTTAGAGTTTTATTATGTGTGGCTGTGTAATGTATGTGGTTAAGGAGGAAAATATTCCCTTCCTTTTTTTGAGATTTGCGCCATAGTATTGAGGGCTAAAATAACATGATGTCTGAAATGTGCATTAAAAACTTGAGAGAGAAGGAGAGACAGAGGTAAGATAAAGGCAATTAGTGTGGGAATTGATGATGGCTTATGGAGAATGTGATGATTTTGTGGGTTTATGATACTCTCTACTTTTGTGCACTTTTTGGGCGTCTATATATTATAATATAAAATTCAGTATAATTTTAAAATATTACATAGAAAATAGTTTAAAAGGACACCAGATTCCCTCTGGTCTTTTAACATTATTACTACACGTACTAGTTTAAAGAAATAGGGTTAGGGTCAGCTATGTGTCCAATAAATTTTATTTTACTCCTGGGTGGGTTCTAGTCAATGACAAACAAATGGAGGGAGTTTGAGAAGAACCCCAAACATTGCATCATTTTAAGTACTGTTGTCTCCCCACCAGAGGAGCTGGGAAAGTTTCCAAGAAGAGGCCCAGAACACTGTAGACGATCAATAAAAATGTTTTCTTTCTTCTACTCCTTCTCTTCCTTTTCTTTAACTTTTCACATTCAGTTTCAGCTTCTGATTAAAACAAGGCCATAATTGAGTAACTCCTTTGCTTTGTGGGTGGTGTTGGGTGGAAATGCTCCTTTTACTGTGTAGTAAGTAACCACCTACTTGTTTAAATTGGGGACGAATGGAGCAGTTACCAATTTGGTCAACTTAGGTTATATACCAGCTCGATTCTGTCTGTACAGAAGGGTACCTCCACATCTCTAAAGTTAGGTAGAGCAAAGTAGGGGGCGCCTGGGTGGCTCAGTCGGTTGGGCGTCCGACGTCGGCTCAGGTCATGATCTCACAGTTTGTGAGTTCGAGCCCCGCGTTGGGCTCTGTGCTGATGGCTCAGAGCCTGGGGCCTGCTTCAGATTCTGTGTCTCCCTCTCTCTCTGCCCCTCCCCCGCCCATGCTCTGTCTCTCTGTCTCAGAAATAAATAAACATTAAAAAAAAAAGTTTAGGTAGAGCAAAGTAGAAATATATCCATCAGTGTTAAACTTTAGACCAATGGCCCTATATGGCTATAATTTGGTGAGACGATTTCCTCCCCACAACAAATGTGGGAGCTACTGTTGGGTGTTGGCCAATCTGAACATGCGGGAAGGACATCGTCACTTGTCACCATTAGTGTCCTATCAAACCTGGTGACTGAAGGGTGCCCTGATGCTAAAATCCAAGGGAGGGGCGCCTGGATGGTTCAGTTGGTTAAATGTCTGACTCTTTGATTTCGTCTCAGGTCATGATCTCAGGGTTCATGAGATCGAGCCCTGCATCAGGCTCTGTGCTGACAGCGTGGGACCTGCTTGGAATATTCTCTCTTTCTCTCTGTCTCTCTGTCTCTCTGCCCCTCCTCTGCTCAAGCACTTGTGCACACCCTCTCTTTCTCACTCTTTCTCTCTCTCAAAAAAACAAACACCCTAAAATCTAAAGGAGATGTTAAAACCTGAGGGATGGCATGAGCAAGAATCTGTCTTCTTTATCCACATGTAACCGGGTCCGAAAGCCTCCTATTGACGTTATGGGCTTTCTGATACGATATGATGGAAGTACATGGCATCGTCTATAAAGTTTTCCTGCCCAAACATTTCACCTGAATTTAATCAAGCCTCTGTATCTGCATTAAGTGCTCATGCTGCAGAACACATCACTCTGGATAGAACAATATCCGTTTATTATTTCATACACTTCTTTTTTTTTAAGTTTATTTATTTATTTTGAGAGAGACAGAGACAGCGCGAGTGGGATGGGGGCAGAGAGAGAGAGAGAGAGAGAGAGAGAGAGAGAGAATCCCAAGCAGGCTCTCAACTGTCAGCACAGAGCCCGATGCGGGGCTCAAACTCACAAAACGGTGAGATCACGATCTGTGCCGAAACCGGGAGTCGGACACTTAACCGACTGAGCCACCCAGGCACCCCTCATATTATTCTTTGAACCCGAAAGATGATTCTTCTGGGCTGAGCCAGCTGCGTGGTTGAGGGTGGCTTCCTGTTTGATGGCATCCTGCTGGGCCAGAGGGGTGAAGACGTCATCACACGTTGCTCCTCAGCCAGCAGCCTGGCCCAGTCACATGGCCCCCAAGGGCAGCAAAGACAGGTTAGCCCTGCTGCACAAGCACATGTCCAGCCTCTGCTGGTGTCACACTTGCTAATTCCCCATTGGACAAAGCAAGTCACAGGGCTGGGCCTGGAGTCGAGGGGCTGAGAAATAGAGTCTACCGCTTAAGAGAAAAATGGCGGTCAGTTCTACAGTCTAACCACATCTAACTTCTCATTTATATAAACACAGCCTGGAGAGGCACAAGTTAAATTATATCGTAAGGAAGTAATCAGTCAAATGTAAAATGTGAAACATTCCATAGATAACCTGCCAGTGTTTTCAAAAAGTCAGTGCTATGGGGTTGGGGGGGTGGGGGCGGGGAGATGTGCTGGGTACAAGGCAGGGGAAGAAATCTAGATTTTAAAAGACAAAAAGGACACGACAGTCAAATTCAAGTATGCGCCTTACTGTATCATTATCCAGGAAAATAAAACAGCCACAAAAAATTCTTTGGATAACTGGGGAAAATCAAACATGGATTAAATACACAGAATATTTTGAATTTTCTCCAACGGGACGATGGCATTAAGGTTATGTAAGATAACAATTTTATTCTCAAGAGATGCAATGGATATATTTAGGAGTGAGATGTCACAATAATGTCTGCTTGAAATCCTCATTCCTAGCACCTCAGGAGTGACTTTTATTTTTAAATAAAATAGGCCCTTGGGGCACCTGGGTGGCTCAGTCCGTTAAGCATTCCACTCTTGATCTCGGCTCAGTTCGTGAGTTCAAGCCCCGCGTCAGGCTCTGCACTGACAGCATGGAACCTGCTTGGGATTCTCTCTCTCTCCCTCTCTGCCCCTCCTCTGCTCGCTTTCTCTCTCTCTCTCTCTCAAATAAGTAAACATTAAAAAAATAATAAAAATAGGGCCCTTAAAGAGGTGATTAAATTAAAATGAGGGTAGGGTAGGTCTTAATGCAATCTGACTCATGTCCTTACCAGAAGAGATCAGGACACAGACACATCCAGAGGGAGGGCGATGTGAAGATGCCCATCTACAAGCCAAGGAAGGAGGCCTCCGGAGAAACCAACCCTGTCCACACCTTGGTCTTGAACACACTCAACGAAATGCTGTTAATTGTTAAATCTAAGCGGGGGACGTACAGATCTTCATTGGGCTACTTTTTCCCACTTTCCCGCATGTTTGTAAATTTATGTATTAAAAAGTTGGAAGGACAAAACCTTCTAGGACATTGTCTTCAGTCAACTGGCTCTTAACAGAATGTTTTCAATCAATTATAATTGAATTCTGAAACACAGAGGTTTGGCTGCTACATTGCTTGTGGAATAGATGAGTGGTTGGAAGTCTGACAAATTAAATGAGAAAGCCATTTCTCCCCACACCAGCAGTGCCATTGTTTCGGATTTCAGGCCATTACATCTAGAGAGACACTTAGCGACGTGATAGATTTGGAAAATTATTTGGTGCAACAGAAGAAAAGGACAGCACAGCACTTGCCTTGAGTTCCAGCTCCAAGTTCCTCCAGAACAGCAGCAATGGCGGTTGGCAAACCTTGGGACAGGGTGACACGGATAAACGACATCAGTGCTGGCCGTATCCAAGCAGCACATTAACTCTGTCAGTCGGCCAGCAGCTCCAACAAATATTTCCTGATAAAGTTTTATTGCTTCGCTAGTAAACAACTTAGAGTCCGGATCATCAGATTTGATTGAAGCAGAAAAGCAGTTCCTTTTGTAGATGAAGCCTGTCTTTTTTTCTTTTTTTCTGCACTTTCCAACAGTTTCCAACCATCGTCCTGGTTATTTCGTTTCTCCTTGGGATCAATGGGACGTAAAAGGAACCGATCACACATTTAGGTGTTACTATTCTCCATGGCTGCTGCCTTTTTACATACATATATATATAATGTTGTTGGTTTTTTTTTTTTGAGAGAGAGAGAGGGAGACAGAGACAGAGAGAAAGTGAGAGCAGGGAAGGGGCAGAGAGAGGGAGACAGAATCTGAAGCAGGCTCCAGGCTCTGAGCTGTCAACACAGAGCCCGACGTGGGGCTTGAACTCACAGACTGCGAGATCATGACCTGAGCCAAAGTCAGATGCCCAACTGACTGAGCCACCCAGGTGCCCCCGGTGCTGCCTTTTTTAATGGCGTCAAGATCCTGAGGCAGTGATACCCAACTCTGGCAGCACACAGAACCACCCGGGAAGATTTAAACAGAACAAAATAGCGAACAAAGACAACGACGCTGATACATACCCCTAAACATTCTGTCTTAATATGTTCTGAGGTAGGACCTCAGTATTGGGATTTTTTTTACAGCTTCCCAGGTGATATCATGTATAACCAGATCAGAACAATTGCCCTAATCTACAGAGAATTCCTAGACACAAGTCTAGGACATGTTGAGGGTCTCTGAAGAGCCTTTGCAGGATTATTTTATTTTATTATTTTTTTTTAAATAGGAAATTTATTGTCAAATTGGTTTCCATACAACACCCAGGGCTCATCCCCACAGGTGCCCGCCTCAATGCCCCTCACCCACCCTCCCCTCCCTCCCACCCCCCATCAACCCTCAGTTTGTTCTCAGTTTTTAAGAGTCTCTTATGTTTTGGCTCCCTCCCTCTCTAACTTTTTTTTTTTTTTTGAGCCTTTGCAGGATTCTTTAAATCGTCTCCAAAGTGATCTTTTTCTTTGGTTTTAAAATTCAGTTTGAAAAAAAAATATGTGACTAAGTATTTTATTAAAGTATCATTTCACTCAAAACAATTTAAAAATTTTTAAATTATGACTATTTTATTAAAGTGTCATTTCACTAAAAACATTTTTTTTTAATTTTTATTTTTTGAGAGGGGGGAGAATGTGTGTGTGTGTGTGTGTGTGTGTGTGTGTGTGTGTATATATATATATATATATATATATATATGAGTGAGCGGGGGAGGGGCAGAGAGAGAGGGGGACAGAAGGTGGAAAGCAGACTCCATGCTGACAGCAGCGAGCCTGATGTGGGGCTCGAATTCACAGTGAGATCATGACCTGAGCCAAAGTCAGACACTCAACCGACTGAGCCACCCAGGCGCCCCTCACTCAAAACAATTTTAAAGTGTTTGCCAGCATGGGATGCTGTTGTGCATAAAAGGATAAAGTATGATCACTGTGGTTGCCAGGCTATGACATCTAAAATATTTTTCCCCATTGATAACCCCATTAGGTGGACATCTATAGAGCCCAGACCTTGATTTGTAAATAATATTTTCTCCTAAAGGGAAGCAAGACTTCTTAGAGAAATGAGCCATTTCAGGTCCGGAGCATGAAAAGTGCTTGGTAAGGCGAACATCTGTCTGCCCTAAGGCAAGATAGTGCTCAAAGTCTAATGGGGATGTTTCAAAAGGGTTCAGAAGCCAGAATGAAGGAGCTCACATGGCTAAATTTAGGACAACTGCAGCGTCAGAAGGAATAATGACTATAAAGTGACTGTAACAGTAAATAAATAAAAACCCCTGGTCCATGTGATGCTCAAACAAAAAGAAGAGCAGAAAAAAAAAAAAGAAATCCATTTGCCACTATTGGAGGTGACTATTACAAGGTTTTTCTGAGAGAAGACAAAGGGACAGGAACTCTAACCTTACAGGAGGCATGGCGGCTCATTTGCAGGTGATGGAAGAAAGTTCTTTGTAGAGAGATGCTACCTAAGAAAGAAAAAATGGAGACATTGTCAGCTATGCCTTTGCTTTGGTCTGACCTATCACGGGATCACTCTTTGGTTTTCCTCCTGGTGTTCAATACTACCATCAAAGAATACCTTTTATAATCCCCTTGCGGACATGCAGAGACCACTGATAACCTTAGAACAGAATCTGCAAAGTAAAACTTCCACTAGAAAAAACAATCTGAATATTCTCTGTAGCGACGGAGCTCCGTGGCGCTTAACAGAACATCTATACCCATCGCCAAAGTTGCAATGACGTGTATGTGCTTCACGGCTTCCTACCTAGGCAAGCATAGGCGACACAGGAAGCTGCCAGCTTTCCTGCATTAAGCCTGGTGGCCCATTTTCATGGAAGACATCCACTTCAGAACCTCAAGTCACCACTTTTTGAGGAGTTTGTTTGAAGCGAGAAAGGCAGCAGGAAATAATATACTTCTCCTATGTACAGAAATTTGCTGGCTTTCTAGAAGACAGATCTTGAGCATCTGAATGCCCTTCAGGAAAACAAATATGTTGCAAGTAAAGGAATATTTACGGGGGACAATTGGACATGGATGAGTTTGTTCAAGGCTTACTGGTGGATACTTTTGATCAAATCAATGAGGTCATTCTTTCCATTCAAAGCCTTATACTCTGTCAAGAAAGCTGCTATGCCTTTCTTCCATCCAAACTGCTCCTCTGGAAAAGGAGACAGGAAGAGGGAATCACACTGACTTTTCAATGCTAGAAAAAATATGTTTCTTTAGGCTGAAGGAGAGTGATTTTTTTTCTTCCAGTTTTTCTGCAGGCAAAAGACTGGAGGCACCTGGAACCCTACAGAATTCTTTTGATGGTTATTTCTGCTCCAGGGACCTTGAAATTAAATGTGTGTTCATGATCCTTAACTTGCTCACATCAAGCACAGAGGCAATGCCAAAAATGACCTCACAAAGGAACGGAGGCTGCATGGATTAACCCAAAAGAGTCCTGGAAAAATCTGACTCAAGCCTGCCCTTGTCTCAAAAAGCGTGCGATGGGAGCTCTGATTCTATTACTGTGCTAGTGAACTATGTTTGTGAACAAGACTGTTTCATCACTGGCTGGCCGAATCAAAAGACAGAAACCACTGGATGTCAAAGACGGCCTTTGCGTTTTATGACATAGCACCCCAGAACTTCATCCTCCTATTCAAGTTCAACCACAGCAGCTTGGCTGTTAAATTCACTTCCAGCAGATGAAAGTGTATCTTTTATTTGTCTGTATGGAAACCTCCACATGGTTGCCTATCTTTGTAACAGTTTTGCACATTTTTCAAAAAACGGCCATTAACTTCTGCCCCCAAAATGGGAGTGAGGCACAAGCATAAAGATTGTCTTTACATTCTGCATGAGTGTAAAATATAAATTTCCTTGGGGCACCTGGGTGGCTCAGCTGGTTAAGTGTCCGACTTCGGCTCAGGTCATGATCTCGAGGTCCGTGAGTTCTAGCCCCACATCGGGCTCTGTGCTGACAGCTCGGAGCCTGGAGCCTCCTTCAGATTCTGTGTCTCCCTCTCTCTCTGCCCTTCCCCTGCTGGCTCACTCTTTCTCTCTCTCTCTCAAAAAATAAACATAAAAAATTACAAATAAATAAATAAATAAATAAATTTCCTTTGTCGCCAATGGTGTAAAAACATTGTCAGTCAACAGGATTCATAAACTGCCCAGCTCTTTAAAGTAGCCTCAAACCTCAGTATGGGAGTCTCCTCCATCGTCTGTGCCTAAGCTCATTCTTGCACAGTCTACTTCAAGAAGTGAAAATCAGCTGTCATCTTACTCTGAGTTCAAGGAGAGAGAGGCTCTGACCCTATACATACACACAGCAAACAGTGAGACAGAAACCATCATATGTTTATATGGAGGGCTAATCATATTTCAGATTGTGTGCTGTATTTTGAAACTAATTTCCTAGGCATATTGTCTTCTTTTAGGACTGGAAAACAAGTCTGCTACTTGAAAATATTTCTGTGATTACAGGGTTGACTCATGACTAGAAATAGGTACAAACACATAGTAGAATCATTAATTATATCATTGGTATTATATTATCATATAGCATCACATCTGTTTTCCTTTGCTGTATGAACCAATGATAAATTAACAGAGATGAGTACAATGGAGAGGTGCAGATCTTCTGAACTTTGTTAAATACTTATTAATTAACAAGGTAGCTCAAAAGCTATGATGAAATATGAAAATCCAAAACCGACAGCAACTGTAATTTTGTTTGTTTCAAATAGAAGCTACAATTTTCTCATTCAATCTCATTTATAGATATCATACTACTATGGTAACTACAACCTACTCATCTTTACCACGTGTTTAATTACAAAGGAATATTTTCCCTCAAGGATACACTTAATCTCTTTTGAATCTGTAAGTTTCAATGTAGATTTCGGAACAAATTAATACATTCCATGCCACTAGCCTAAGTGAAACTGAGCCATTCCTCAAGTGGAAAACGTACTATGAAAATTTTTGTCTACTAGATATAGAACATAAATAGAAAAAAGAACCAAAATCTGTCCAAACAATTTATTTTTTAAAGTACTCTACTCTTTAAGCTCTCTCTTATATATGGCCTTCATAAGATGGGGTTTTAGAAACTATGTAAAGTTTCAAAAATGTTACAAAGATCCTCAACAAATATTTTCTCTATTGACTCATCTGACATCTGGGAATTAATACAAAGGGAACAATCATAAATATTTAAAAGGCTATACTAAAAATGTTCATCGCAATGAAAATTATGATTTTTAAAAGTTTCAAGTTCCTACAATTGTTTAAAGAACTGAAAATAATTTAAGTGTACAAAATAAGAAACATCCAAAATAATAAAGATTAATCAAAAGAAAGCAGGAGATGGGAATAACTTAAAATTCCTGAAATTAATAAAATAAAGAAAAAATATGGAAAATCAACAGTTGATCATTAAAAAAAGAAAAAAACACAAATGTAATCCCTCGCACAGGTGACTTAGAAATAATATGCTTAAGGGTGCCTGGGTGGCTCAGTTGGTTAAGCATCTGACTTCAGCTCAGGTCAGGATCTCACGGTTTGTGGGTTTGAGGCCCGCATCGGGCTCTGTGGTAACAGCTCGGAGCCTGGAGCCTGCTTCAGATTCTGTGTCTCCCTCTCTCTCTGTCCCTCCCCCACTCATGCTCTGCCTCTCTCTCTCAAAAATAAATAAATATTTTTTAAAAATTAAAAAAAAAAAAAAAAGAAATAGTATGTTTAGCATTAGGAATGAGGGACGCCTGGGTGGCTCAGTCAGTTGAGTGCCTGGCTTTTGATTTTGGCTCAAGTCATGATCTCATTGTTTGTGGGTTCGAGCCCTGCATGGGGCTGTGCACTGATGCTGTCCAGCCTGCTTCAGATGAGCTCTCTCTTCCTCTCGGCCCCTCCCCGACTTGCTCTCCAATGCACGTGCTCTTTCTCTCTCTCAAAATAAATAAATAAAGTTAAAAAAAAAACAAACCCAAAGCATTAGGAATGAAAAATACAATCAAATCTTAAAATTATTTTAAATATTCTAAAAATAAGATATGTAAGTTCTGTGGCAATAAATTTTCAGCTATATGAAGATAGTACCATATGAAGAGGAGAAAACTTGAACAAGCCAATGATCTTAAGAAAAATCATAACGATAACCTAAGATAGAGGACTCTTAAAACAGCTCAGGGCGCCTGGGTGGCTCAGTTGGTTGAGTGCCAGACTCTTGATTTGGGCTCAGGTCATGATCCCAGGGTCATGGGATCAAGCCCCACATCTGGGCTCTGCCCTGAATGTGGCGCCTGCTTGGGTTTCTCTCTCTCCCTCTCCCCTGCTTGTGGGAGGGACACAGCCTCTCTCTCTCTCTCTAAAAAAAAAAGTTTCAAAAAAAGCACCACGAAAGCTGAATAATGGCTAATCTTTAAAGAACAAATTGGGGCGCCTGGGTGGCGCAGTCGGTTGAGCGTCCGACTTCAGCCAGGTCACGATCTCGCTGTCCGTGAGTTCGAGCCCCGCGTCAGGCTCTGGGCTGATGGCTCGGAGCCTGGAGCCTGTTTCCGATTCTGTGTCTCCCTCTCTCTCTGCCCCTCCCCCGTTCATGCTCTGTCTCTCTCTCTGTCCCAAAAATAAATAAAAAACGTTGAAAAAAAAATTAAAAAAAAAATAATAAAAAATAAAGAACAAATAATTCCTATGTATAGTTTAAAAACTAGAGCAAACCATACAAAAATATGGAAATTCCCCCCACTAATCTTTTTTTTTTTTTTTTAACGTTTTTTTTTTTTAATTTATTTTTGAGACAGGGAGAGACAGAGCATGAACAGGGGAGGGTCAGAGAGAGGGAGACACAGAATCGGAAACAGGCTCCAGGCTCTGAGCCGTCAGCCCAGAGCCCGACTCGGGGCTCAAACTCACGAACGGTGAGATCATGACCTGAGCCGAAGTCGGCCGCTTAATCGACTGAGCCACCCAGGCACCCCACCCCCCACTCATCTTATGAAACCAGCACACTATCACGTGCCAATAAAGATGGAACAGAAAGAAAACTATACAGAAAATTCGCCCACAAATTATTTAAATGACTTATCAGTAAACTACATCCACGTATGCATTGATAATAGGAGTTAATGCAGAGGTTTCTCTATGCCAGACCCTGTCCTAAGCCCTTTACACACGTTAACTCATTTCATACTCAAAATAATCCCATGATGTAACTACTTTTGTTACCCCCATTCTACAGGGGAGAACTGGAGGCAGCAAAGTAACTCTCCTGGCACCACACAGGAAGTCTTGGAGTTGGGATCTGAGCCGAGGCGGTCTGGTTCCAGCATCCAGGTTTTGGACCACTAAACACTACCATTGTAACCAAGCAGAACTTCTGTAAATGTCATTCAACTTCAAGATACCTATCAAACTGGTTCAGTAGACAATAGAATAAAAGAGCACATTATTATACCAATGTCCAATCCTTTTTTTAAAAAAAAATGTTTATCTTTGAGAGAGAGAGAGAGAGAGAGAGAGAGAGACAGCGTCCACGTGTGGGGGAGGGGCAGAGAGAGAGGGAGACAGAAAATTGGAAGCAGGCTCCATCCTGTCAGCGCAGAGCCTGACTCCAGGCTCAAACTCACCAACTGGGAGATCATCACCTGAGCCAAAATCAAGAGTCCAATGCTTAACCGACTGAGCCACCTAGGGACCCCAATCTCCAGTCGTTAGTATAGAAAGAAATATCTTAATATGGTACAGACCACTTAGAAAAATCCCATGTCAAGCACATTAAACAATAATAAATTACAGTTGTTTCCTAAAATTAAGATGTGCGTCCACAATTATAATTTCCAGTTTTAGCTGAAGCATTAAGAAACGAAGTAACCTTATATATTGACAAAGAGGCAATAATTATCTTATTTTCTTCTAAATATTTTATATATTCAGAAAAGCCAAGAGGCTGATAATTTTTTTTGAAAATAATAAGAGAAATTGGTAATGTGATTAGGTACAAGATATATATATAGAAACCCTGAATAATGAGTACAAATGGAAAAAAAATTCCATTGATACTAAACAAACCAAACCAAAGCGAACAAAAGCCCATAACACAAGAAGAGCACAGGACCTATATCTGGAAAACTGTAACTTTTATTTAGGGGTATAAAACAAAACATGAACTAATAGGGAAACGTTTCCTGATCCTGTATGGGGAGTCTCAATATTAAAAAGGTCAATCATTTCCAAATGGTTACAACAATTTAATGCAAATGCAATCATAATAGCAATGTTTTAAAACAAGGCAAAATGAGTATAAAGTTTATATGGAGAGATAAATACCTGAGAATAGCCAATAATTTTAAAGGAAGACAGGTGAACACGCATATGAGCAGGTCATAGGTACAGTCTTGCCTTGTTAGATATTAGCATTTATTACAAAGCTACTGCAGTAAAATGGTATTCCTGTCCATTAGCCGAAAGCATTTTATATTTTAATGTCTACGGGGCAATACTGAAAGAATTTAAAAACACTATATTCATAGTAAACAAGCTAACATAATTATTTTAAATATTTACTTACTCCAATATAGAACACTACCATGATACATCATGATAGAGGTGTTAATAGAACAACTAAATAAAATAGAGGTGACAGGAACAAATCTGAAGACAGGTAGTAGCTTGATATGCAATCAAGCTACATTTCAGTTCGGGGTAACGTATGACTATTTGAGTAAACAGTGTTGGTATAATTTACTTTCCACCTGAAATATACCCGCAGACAATAAAGCTCCATATTTATTTTTTTATTAGGTGAGAAAAGATATTATAAATTAAGTTGCAAAGCGAATAGACTGGAGCAAAATAACTGCACTGTATGTGACAGGGCAAGTGTCATTTCCCCAAACACATAAATTCTTCCTATTAATTCATAAGACAAATAACCCGACAAAGGAATTGGCAAAGACAGGAACAGGGTATTCACACACAAAATGCAATCAGTAACGAACACTTGAAAGTATGCATAACCCTATTAGTAGTATGGAAATGCACTTAAGCAAGACAATTTTTCAACTTTGAATTATTAGGAGCAACAGAATCTGATGTTGTTGAGGGTGGAGCTGAAACTGGTCATTTCATACACAGCTGATGAGAATGCCAATTGCTACAACCTATTATGAAATCAATCTGGAAATATCTACTGAAAATTAAAATATCCATACACTTTAAAGATTCCACTTAGAAGACTATAGCCTATAGAAATAAAAAGCAATGTATAAGAATATATGTTTAAGAATCTTTATTACGCCACTAGTTATAATGTAAAAAAATCCACCTATAAACACCCTGAACATACATCATAAGGAACAGGTGAATAAATTGATAACACCATATCATGAATTATGCAGCTATTAGAAAGTGAGTTTGGTGTACATTCTTGCTTGGAGATACTTATGATATATTACTAAGTAAAAAAGGCACTGTGGAAAATGTATGTAGTATAATGCTATTTTTTAAAAAATATTTTTTCTAAAAAAAATATTTTTTCTAATGTTTATTTATTTTTGAGAGAGAGAGAGAGAGAGACAGTGCATGCAGGGGAGGGGCAGAGAGAGAGGGAGATACAAAATCTGAAGCAGGCTCCAGGCTCTGAGCCGTCAGCAGAGAGTCCAATGTGGGGCTCGAACCCACAAGACATGAGATCATGACCTGAGCCGAAGTCAGACGCTTAACCGACTGAGCCACCCAGGCGCTCCTATAATGCTACTTTTAAACAAACTCTGCCTGTGTGTGTGTATGTGTGGGTGTACATATAGATACAAAAATATAAATATAGAAAGTTGCACAGCAAACTGTTACATTTATCTTGGGGGGCAGGAGTAGAGGGCAGGTTATTAAATTTCTTAAATGCTTCTGTATAATTTGACTTGTTAAACCATGTCAGCTTTGTTATTTAAAAAAAAAATCTAATAAAGTTGAAGCAATAGGGAAAATGGTCTAAATATTAACACTGAATCACTACCCAGACAGTTCTAGGAGAACCACCTCCAAAAACCAAAACACCATTAGCGTTAGTGACTGAGTCCCTGAGAATATGATGCCTGAGCCTCTAGGAATTCCCAAACTGTGTTAAAACAAACTAGAAATACTCAGAGGAGTAACTCTTTAGCATTTTTCAGTAAGTTCCATCACATCTTAAGTATAAATATCTAAATTTCCTATGAATTAAAAAGATTTGTGGTGAATGACTCTTTAAAATAACTAAGCAGATTTAAACAAGTAAAATACAGACAGCAGGGAGATACCCCTACATTCTAACAAAAACTTACTCTAAAATATTCAAAGAATAAGCATTAAAATTATTTGGAAAGGACTTAAATTTCCACGTACAAATGATAAACGTTATTGGACAATGAAAAGTTGTGTTATTATGAAAAATTACATTTAGGAAGACTTCATGAATATTTGGAAAATGCCAGGGATATAATATTACCCGTAACAAGTATGATACAAAATTCTATATGCTTATGATCACAACCAAGGAAAATGACAGCAACAATACAACTTTTGTATAAAAAAAAAGACCAAAAGGAAATAGACTAACACATCCACAAGTGATAGTCTTTGGGAATTGTCTAAGATGGGATTTTTGATCTTTTTTTCTATTTCTTAGATTTTCCAAATATTCTGAAGTAATTGTTATTCTAGAGCACTTTATTTTTAAAAGTGTATTCTTAGAGCTTAATTTATGTTTATGTATTTATGTATGTATATTTATGTATTTATTTTTTTAATATTAAAAAAAGGTTTAATGTTTATTTTTGAGAGAAAGAGAGAACACATGCATGTGAGCAGGGGAGGGGCAGAGAGAGAGGGAGACAGAGGATCCTAGGAGGGTCTGCCCTGGCAGCAGAGAGCCCAATGCAGGGCTTGGATTCACGAACTGTGAGGTCATGACCTGAGCTCAAGTTGGATGCTTAACCCACAGAGCCATCCAGGCACCTTCTATTTATTATTATATGTAGCATGCTTTATACCTAGTAAAATTATTAGTAGTAAATGATTACTAATTGCTAGTTAGTAAATTATTAGTAGTAAATGATTACTAATTGCTAGTACCACTAACACAAAATACTACTATATATTAGTAGTAATTATATAAAGTGTCATATAATGCAATGAACAGTGTATATGAAATTTGCAGGTAGATATTTAAATGATCATATAGTAAGTTCTATATGATATGCACAAATAATGACTTCATATTTATGATTACATATAGTACTTTACTCCTTAACAATAGTAATAGTTATTTAGTAAATAATTATTGAGGGATAAATAAGGAACTTAATACGGTAAGGCAATAAGTAATATTTGGACAGTTAATCTTACCTTGTAATTGTATAAAAGATTTACTTCCTAGAGCTCAGCACTGAGACCTCATAGGTAATTTGCTTCAACTCTTAAATATCATGCTTCATCAGCCGTGTGGGATTTTGGCCCCCATTAACTAACCCTTGCAGTTCTGTGCTGACATTCCTGTGCGTTAGTTTAAAGCAGTTTCTGCTGACCATGTTCAATGCTTCTGAAAAAGCCATATTAGTAGCCAAGATGCATGATCATGTTAATCCAGTGACACCCCACCATGATATGTCACAGCAGAGAGGCAAAACGGTGCCCAATAACCGACACAATACAGAAAAAAGTCAGAGGGAAACAGGAATTTGTCTCCTGCAATCTTATGGACCCTTGCTTAGCATCTCGCAGCCTCTGTCAACAGACAGCGTGTCTCTAGGGGATCATGTTATTTAGGGGAATAATGACATGTCAATAAACACTATTCTTATTTCTAGGGTGCCTGGCTGGCTCAGTCAGAGGAGCGTGCAGCTCTTGATCTCAGGGTCATGAGTTCGAGCTCCGTATCAGGTGTAGGGATTACTTAAATAAATAAAACCAAAAAAAAAAAAAAAACAAAACAAAACAAACACAAAAACCCACAATATTCCTGTTTCTGACTCCTCCCTAGCTGAATGCTGGTGCTGCCCTCACCGTCTCCATTTGCCAAGCAGCCAACTTGGCAGCAGTAAGGAAATGGGTGAACTAACGATACCAAGAATCCAACTCCCATACCAGCACCTCCCCCTAAATGGTCCTTTTGGGAGGATCCTCTAACTCACTAGAATAAGAGACCCTGATATTAGTATTATGTCTTGACTCTCATTAGCTTCCAAGAAAGTTTCCACCCCAACTCAGTAGGAAACCCAACAAAGTCACCAAGTCCAAAGGAAACCACTTTTTTTCAGCATCCACTATTCAAACTAGGGAAGGTAAAGTGGCGAGGGAGGTGGGAATAATTCAGGGCATCACGGAAATCTCCCAGAACCGAAGGGTCATCGGTGTGTATGAATCTGGAAGCAGAATCAGTCCTAATCCAGGCCTTGCCCTCATCTGGCAGGCTTCACTCACCGTCTCTGCCTGAGCCTTGACCCATTTCTCACTCACATGGGCTCTGGTTCCCACTCTCTCCCTCGACTCCCACCTTCTGCTCCCCCCCCCGCCAATCTCCTGATGGGCCCAATGTAGCTGTCTCAGCCTTGCTCTAAATGACCTTTCAGCATCCCATGGATTATAATTTCCCCTGAGTCTCTTAATTCAGATTCTAGACAAAGGAAGTGTGATCACGGAATCTATGACCCAATATGGTCATGAATGGATCAGTCAGTAAACTAGTAAATCGAGTATTCCTCTCCTTTGAGATAGAACATTTTATTGAAGATAAGCCATTGAACTCACTTACTTGCCCAGAACATCCACAGGTAGGAAAATTTGCAAAGAGGACTCTAAGCATATTGAGCAGTCTATTTCATCATGAAGGAAATTTTTTGTGTAATATTTTGATGTTTCTGTTTGAAGTCACCTGCATTTATGCTCCCAAACTGTATCTATTAAAATAGCACCATGTTGGGGCCCCTGGGTGGCTCAGTTGGTTAAGGGTCCGACTTCAGCTCAGGTCATGATCTCACAGTTCCTGAGTTCAAGCCCCACGTGGGGCTCTGTGCTGACAGCTCAGAGCCTGGAGCCCGTTTCAGATTCTGTGTCTCCCTCTCTCTCTGCCCCTCCCCCACTCATGCTCTGTCTCTCTCCCTCTCTTTCTCTCTCTCTTTCTTGAAAATAAATACACATTAAAAAAACAGCATCATGTTGAGAAATTTCCAGTAAAATGTAACAAAACAATATCTTGTACCTTATAAGTCAGGCACTTGTCAAGTACTTACTTTATTATTTCATTTAATCTTTACAACACCTAAAGAATATGTACTATTATTAGGCCCCTGAATGAAGACATTTAGGCTCTGAGTGTCTAGAAGTCATTTTCATGCTGCCACAGCGGAGGCAGGATTCCCATAGAGTCTCTCTGCCTGTAGCCATTGCCCTATATAGCCTACTTTGTAATCCACAGTGAAAAAACACTTTTTAAGCCTTGTGTTCCATAAATCTAGTTAATGCAAACAGTTTGCTAAACTTTCAGCAGTTAAACATTGGGACTAGTCAGCAGTGAACTTGAAAATACAATAGAGTTGGCAAAATGAAAAGCTGATATTTGTCACCTTTAAAGTTTCTTTAAAGCACTTCGGATTTTTTTAAACACTGGCAATTGATTGAGAACTCTGCCTTTTGCAAGATGTTCCTATCAGCCCCTGTACCAGAACTAGTAGGACAGAGTTGAAGTTGTTCCTTATTTGCAGTGAAGGTGTCCTGTGGAATTGTTCCTGATTGGCAAAGAGGAAAACAGCATTTCTAGAGTCCAACTCTAATTGCCATGCCATTTAAGAACCATTAGCCGCTACTTTAAAATATACATAAATTCAGGATTTAAAAAGCAAAATCCGACATAAAACGCTGAAGGCGTACTATCCTTTGGACTGTGATTATTATATATTTTGGTGCTCTCAATTATCACCAAAACACCCAGCATGTGACGGCATATCCATTTCTATGCTCCTATATGACATGAGATCATAGCAGTTGTCCCTCAGTGCATCCTGTCTCCATATGGCATTTTATCATCACGGCCCAAAGCTGGCCTTTCCTGTCTTCTAAGTCTCCAACAAAGAAAGAGTTGTCTTCATTATTTACCTAATGGCCTCAATTCTCCCATGCCCTCTGGGTAGGAATGTTGGTCTGAAATGGCATGAAGTCATCTGAATCCCGTTGTCTGTCTTCTTCTTATGTGAGTTGAGCTCCAGCGGCGGTCCAGAGGCAGGTGGCAGGTTCTGTTAAACCACACTTCCGTTCTGTTTTTCTGCCTCGCTAGAGACTTAACTCTAAGGGTCATGAGTTCAGCTCCAGCCTCTCATGTCATCATGGTACCTTACATCACTGAGGTTTTCTTCTGTCTTATAAAGCTGATTTCATTGGCCAATATTATCTGGCATGAATCTGGCTCTAATACCTTCCCCAGGCTTACAGGTTCTTCTACTAACCTTGCTTACATTTCAAGTATACCTTGAGTTTGTAGAGCTATTTCAGAGAGAAATCAGAGGCTTCAATATCTGAATGCAGGGCAGAAGCTTTCGCAAAGTTGTGGCTGGCTTTTCTTCTCCCCCTCTCCCTTCTTTCCTCCCTCCCCCTTTCCCTCCTTCCTTCTTTCCTTCCTTTTATTTTGTTTAACCTTTTGACCCCATTCTCCTTAAAAAAACATATTTGGCAGAACAGAGGTAGAATTCATCTGAACTCATCATTCAAGTCTTTCCATTCTAATCAGCTCCAACAGAAATCTTCTATTTTGAAAAGAATTTCCCTTTCCTTCTTTGCTTTTTTTTTTCTTAATGTTTTTAATGTTTATTCATTTTTGACAGACAGAGAGAGACAGAGCGCGAGCGGGGGAGGAGCAGAGAGAGAGGGAGACACAGAATCTGAAGCAGGCTCCAGGCTCTGAGCTGTCAGCACAGAGCCCAACATGGGGCTCGAACTCACTGACCGTGAGCTTATGACCTGAGCTGAAGTCGGATGCTTAACCCACTGAGCCACCCAGGCAGCCTTCCCTTTCCTTTTTTGAATAACACAGGCAAAATAGCAATACTCAACCCATAAAGTGCAAAACAAGAATCTCCTTAAAGTTGTATTGGCTCAGTGGAAAAGATATATGGAGGAAAATAACACTAGCCGATAACATTTTCCCTAAGGTTAGGTGTTTCTACCAACCTGCTAAGGAGAGAAAGTCAGAGCTGTAGGACAGGTATTCTGAGTTCTTTGTGGAGGTCTCTGTATCTCCTTATTCCTGTGTTTCTAGAGACAGCAATTTCACTTCCAGTGATTAATTAAAACAATAATTGAAATAACAAGACAAGATCTATCCCTTGTTCCTGACTCCCTCGCAAACTGTACTATATTTTTAAAAGAGAGGCTCCTAGCTTCTTCCTGAATGTGCCCTGCCTCCCCCACATACATCGGTTATCCTATAAATTGGGAACCAGCCACAGCCATTAAGAGCTACATTGTTATTCCTTATTTTGATTAATTCTCTTCCTCCAGAGCACATGTCTAGATGATGGCATCTGTTCTAAAGAGCTTCCATCTGGAGAGCCACAGTTCTCATTTCTTCCCATCTGCGTATGTAAGATTCATTGTCATGAAATGGGTTTTAAAAATAGTATTAAATATTTGATTTAATTACCCCACAGAAAATGTCTTCTAAAACTTCAAACTGCAGAAAGGAAACAGGAGATTCATATAAGTAAAGCAGTTCCATCTTCTTTTTTTTAAAAAGAAAAGAATCACATCGAATGTTGTCAGTATGGTTTGGATTTGTAGCAATAATTGATTCATACGGCGTGTGCTTACCGCCCTTCCCATAGTAGAATCCTACGTGTGCTGTGGCTGTTCAATAACGCACGTTTTAATTAATGATTTTTTTTTTCCCTGCAACTGAAATGCCAACATGAATGTGGTGCATTTGCTGAGGACAGAGTTCGGCAGAGCCTCTCAGGAACAGGACTAAAATAGGGGCGCCTAGGTGGCTCCATCTGTGAAGCGGCCGACTTCGGCTCAGGTCACGATCTCGCAATCCTTGAGTTCGAGCCCCGCATCGGTCTCTGTGCTGACAGCTCAGAGCCTGGAGCCTGTTTCGGATTCTGTGTCTCCCTCTCTCTGACCCTCCCCCATTCATGCTCTGTCTCTCCCTGTCTCAAAAATAAATAAAACGTTAAAAAAATTTTTTTAAAAAAAGAATAGGACTAAAATAAATGACAACAGCCTACTGGGCACAAGAGACTTGTGGGTCAATGAAATCTGCTCCCTCGAAACGTTCCGTCTTAGGCAGAGAGAAAGGTCAAGAGTCCTTTCTCCTCACAAAGAACTTCTGGTCACCTTTGTTGCTGAACACGGACGACAGCTACAATCAGTTGAACGAGATATTTGGGTCTTTACGCTTGGCAGTTGCCTCTGTTGGCATCCTTCATACTTTGGATCAGGGTGTGCCCCCTCACAGGCAACGTGCAGGCTGGTGTAGGAATCGGATGGAACTAGGTTTCGAAACTGCATTGCCCCTTACTAGCTGTGTGACCTTGTGTAACTTGCTTGACTGAGCCTCAATTTCTCCATCTGTAAAATGAGCATTCGGTGAGACGGGATCTGTCAAGTACTAGGCACAAGAAGCTCTCATTCGTAATGAGAGCTTGATTATTTTATATTCAAACAATGTGGAAGTTTACGCATGTATGGTCCTTTGGGAGAAACGTGTCATAAAGTTCCCAGCTTTTCTATAAGTCTAGGGGTTTTTGAATCGAGAGCAGAATGGAAATTTCTTACTTTCTTTCGATTCGTGATGGGATCTACATGCTGAGCACATATTTTTGATCCTCTTGTCTCTGGAAATCCCATTAAAGTAAGAGTACAGGAATAAAAAAAGGAATAAAAAGCAAAGTTATTCAGAGGGTATCGTTGCAGATGAGAGATTTAAGCAAATTTCTGGAAGACAGTAACAGAAGTTTAATAGCTGAGGAGGTGGCAGTCTAGAATATTCCAGAAGGTGGGTGCAGTGCAAAAGGGAACTAATTTTCTCAACACAGCTCCAGTGTGGTTCTGGGTTCAGGTATGACTGACAAGTAGGCTAGAGGAGCTAAAAATATAAGGATAAAAGGAACATGCTGAGTACGAAGCAGTTAACTCTGCCCGTTCCCACATACAGTAGCTGGGCAGCTACTGTATTTACACCCAGGCGAAAAACCTGAAGGTTCTCTGAAGAAATGGAATGAACTCTCAGCCGAGAACCAGGACCACAAGCAAAGGGGTTCCAGATTTTGTTACTTGGTGGGTCCCCAGGGAAAAGCCACCTCTTAGGCCAACATCCCTCCAGCCAACCAACCACACGTGTATACTCAGGTCTCTCATTCAGCCTTTCAATTAGACCAGAGATTTGATCTTGGAGAAAAGAAATAATTCAGTTAATATGCGACCTTTCAAAAATCTGTTAGTATCTTCAGAGACTCTATAAGACATAGTACTCATAAAAAGTACTTAACTCCATAAAGGGGCTCTCAAGGGAAATAAGAAGGAAACTTCAGGTCATAAGATAAGTCCTGGGATGTGATGTTTAGCATGGTGACTAGAGTTCGTAATATCGTATTGTGGTTTTGAAAGTCGCTAACAGTGTAAATCTTAAAACTTCTCACCACAAAATCAAAAATAAAAGAACCTCATCAACATAAAAAAAAAATTCTCATCACAAGAAAAAAATTCTAACTATGTGGTCATAGATGTTACCTGAACTTACTGGAGTAATCATTTTGCAATACACATACGTATCAAATAATTATGTTGTACACCTTAAACTATACAGCGTTATATATCAATTATATCTCCACCTAAAAAAAAGAAAACAAGAATGAGATCTTTGAAATAAGAAAAGTTGGTAATAAACAATGTAAAATCAAAGGAATAACTGGAAGATAAAGTCAAAGAATTTCCCTCCTCAAAGGAATAATACAATATTAATAAAAACCCTCAAAGAAATAGATAATAGGAGAAGAAAAGGAGACACAGAGGATCAATCCATTCAACCAATAAAAATTCTAATAAGCAGGACCTTCATGAGCTAAGGAGACTAAATGCAAAAAAGAAAGTCCAATGTCTTATTTCCATTATATTATTCTTTATGCCCCTTCAGATGTCTTATATATGTCCTGATTTTTAAAGACCCAAACTCAGATGTGTCACTGTGAAATTTCAGGGTGCTGAGAATAAAAGAATATTCTAAATCTTCCAGAGAGCAACAGCAGGGCACCCACAGGAAATAAAACTCAACAGCATTAACCTTCTCAGCAGCAAATTTTGGAGGAAAAATAAGTTTTAAATCCAGGGTGCCATGCAAAAGCTATCAACTTAGTGTGGAAAATGGTGATTTTTGTTTTATGACACCCGAGAACTCATAGGGTTTAGATTGCACTGTTTCTGAAGAATTCACCTGCAGGTAAACACCAAGACAGAGGATGATCCAGGACCTAAGAAACCATATCACTAACCAGGAATCTAATAAAAGACTTCAAGGTGTCACTTGAGCAGCTAATCTGAAAAAAAAAAAGAAAAAAATCAGTCCGAGTCAGAATGTGAAATCAGAGACTCTCCAAGAGGCAGAAGAAGAAGAAAAACATTCAATCAGCAGAATCAATGGGATTAGCAAACAACAGTGAAGAAGGCACATTGTTTTTCATTCACCAGCAACGATAACAAGAGAGAAAGCAATCAGAAAGTAGGGGAAAAAATCAATTAAAAAAATCACCATTCAAATATACAGCAACTAAACTGGAGTGTGGTTCCGAATAACTGATAGAATCTAAGAAGAGAAGACATGTGACCCTGATGCCTAGAACATTTCCCTTTGAGAGGTTCGAGTTTCATGACAACAAAACCACAGAGAGGTATGTTCGAAGCACATGACACGGCTGTGTGATAAATTAAACAGTGAACACTGTTGGGTTTTTTTTTTCCCCTACTTTAACACGTAGAATAAACCTATAGACAAAGCACAGGAGGCTTAATTATGATTACAAAACAGAATATAAATTTATCAAAGGCGTCCGGGTGGCTCAGACCGTTAAGTGTCCGGCTTTGGCTCGGGTCATGATCTCGTGGTTTGTGAGTTACAGCCCCGCATCCGGCTGCCTGCTCTCAGCACAGAGCCCTCTTTGGATCCTCTGTCTCCCTTTTTCTCTGTCCCTCCCCTGCTTGCATGTACTCTCTCTTTCTCCCTCTCTCAAAAATAAACAAACATAAAAAAAAAAAAAACAGAATAGAAATTTATCAACATTGACAGTATAAAGGTTAGAGAACAGCAAACAAAGGTCAGGACATAAGGGAGGGAAGAAAGGCTAAGGGTGTTAATATACTCAACATAAAAGGAGCAATCATGACAGCCTGTGAAAGCCGATAGAATAAGAAATCGTTTTTAGCATATTATTTACAGTTATAAAGAAACTAAAAATAGAAATACAAAAATACAAATTGGGACAATGAAGGAACTAAATCCTCACCCGTGATAGCAGAAAATCAATTTTTAATATCCAAAGTTGGCAGATCAAGAAGTGGCAATGTAAGTATGTAATTTCGAGATGCATTAGGTAACCACTAACAGAACTTACAACATAAATGATTAACAGTGGCGGCTTCTGGAGAGACAGACTGGAAGAAGCCCTGATAGGGGGATTGGTCTTTTCTCCTTATAAGTTGTTCTGAACTGCTTGGATTTTTTTAGCTGTGTGCTTTATGGCTTGCTTAAAAAAAAAAAATCTAAATTTTAAAAGTCTAAATTATGATATTTTACTCCATTTACAGAAAACAATTTAACAGAGACTCTGAAAGCTCTAGACCTCTACTAAGTACCTACTCTGCACAGCTGCAGTGAAATAAAACCCAGGTTCAAAATCCTCGTGCAGATGTATTCTGAGATATCGACATGCCTTTATGAACGAAAAATAACACCATGTTTCAAACAGATTCAGTGTTGAGTTGAATCTTACTTTAATTTTTAAAAATTTTGATTGAACACATATGATGAAGACAATGACCCCTTTCTACCAAAATATTTAATTAAACTAGAACGTTGTTTTCTCCGCACAACTTCTTGTGAATTTACATGACCCCCCAAGTCTGACAAAATCAAAGAAAATGTTCCACTCTGATTCTTAAGAGAGGCTAACAGAAAGAACTGAGGGGGGAAATCTGTACTTAAAATTTTTTTATGTAAGAACTACTTAGAATCAACCGCTCTGTTTCTTATGTTTGATTATTGTGCAAACACAGAGTTTAGATTTTATAATGTGATATCCTTATTTTTAAAAAAATTTTAGGGGTGCCTGGGTATCTCAGTCAGTTAAGCATCCAACTCTTGATTTCGGCTCAGGTCATGATCTCACAGTTCCTGAGATCGACCCCTCATCAGGCTCTGTCCGTGCTGACAGTGAGGACCCTGCTTGGGATTCTCTCCCTTTCTCTCTGCCTCTCCCCAACCTGAGTGTACTCTATCTCAAAAATAAATAAATAAACATTAGCAAAAAAAAATTTTTTTTAATTCCACTATAATTAACATACAGTGTTGTTATATTAGTTTCAGGTGTCACAATTTCTTATGTTTTTAAGGAAAAGAGAAGGAAGCCTAGACCTACGCCTTTGTTTTAGTAATTAAAAAAATAGTTTGCAAGTTGAAGGTTTCCTCTTACTTCTAATCGGCCCATTACAATGTAAGCTGATGATACTTACCACAGGGTGGGTTTTCCTGATACTGATACACGGATAGGCTGATACTGCAGATACTGAAACAAAGTCTGGGGTTCAAGATGTCTACTAAGGACCAACACTTGCGAAAGCATGTGGAAGAACTGGGCACAGAGAAAAACGGAGCTTCAGGCCTCATGAAGCCCACGGACCGGGTGGGAATCTACAGCAAGTAACGCTTATTAAAGTTGTCCTTCGTTGGACCAAAGTGGCTGGGCCTTTGCACTTTACCTCTAGGGGCGCCTGGGTAGTGCCGTCGGTTAAGCGTCCGACTTCAGCTCAGGTCACTATCTCACGGTTTGTGCGTCTGAACCCCGCATCAGGCTCTCTGCTGTCAGCACAGAGCCCGCTTCAGATCTTCTGTCTCCCTCTCTCTGTGCCTCTCTCTCTCCCTCTCAAAAATAAAAGAACATTTATACTCTACATCTAGAGGCAGGCTGCCTGGGACGGGCACGACCTGAGACCCCGCTGCTCTCTGCAGCCCAGGCAGGCCCTGAAGGAGCCACCAGCTGGGAGCTGTGTGGTGCTCGACCTCCCCACGGCCGAAGTGAACCTCCCTTGAGGGGGATGTGAGTGGCCCATCTCGGGGTCTACCTTGCCACTGACTTGTGATAGTTAAGTGCAAGAAAGCACCTGTCTCATCATGGGGCTACACGTGTGGCCAGCTGAGGGCGTGGTTAGGGGTGCTGTGCCCCGCTGTGGCTACAGGAGGTGGCCTTGCCAGTTGTCTTAGCCATCCCTGCTCCTGCTCAAAAATTACTCTTGCATCCACACCTGCATGTAGTTGGAAACATCGTGTCCACTTCTGTTGACTTTGCCTCCTTTGGCTTTGGATCTTGACTCCACCTCTCCACAATAGCCTCCTCTGGTTCACAGCTTCGTTTTGGACGATTGCGAAACAGCTTGTGGGAACCTCACCCAAACAGGAAGTGGAGAGCTGCGGATCACCAGACAGGTTCCGGAGCACCTCGCCCCATGCCCCCGATTGTGAGGAGCAAGGGGTCAGACACGCGTGGCACCGAGGCTGGGCAAGTCTGAGAACTTGGCAGAGACAGAGCGAGTCTGCCCTCCGTTGGAAGTGGCTCCAGAGGTCATTGAGCCAACCACCCATTCATCAGTTTGCTCCTGCCTGCAAACTTGGGGGAACAACCACCCCCTTTCTTGGGTCACATGGGTCAGTGAGGCTGACCAACCTTGAGCGCCTGAGGAGGTCTTCTAGCCCATGGTCTGGATATAACAATTGGGTCAGAAATGGACACCTGACCCAGCCAGGGCAATAAAATTCTACTCCAAGACGTATTACTGAAAGGGATGCTTTCTCTCCATGGGAAATTCTCTGTGTAAGGATGTTAAACATCGATTCAGCCATGCCTGACATGGGCCTTTCAGCCACAGGGGCCAATATATTCCTTTCTGTGCCCAAATTCCCTTCTGTGCTTGAAATGGGTTTTTCTATCCTATCACAATCTCCTTACAAAGTGCTGGTCCAGTTGATGGGATGGGGAACTCACCGCTCTTGCTTGCACCAGATCAAAACCCTCTTTGGAAGTTCCCCCTGTATTCAGGCCCCATGGAGCTGTAACAGGCACGGGCATTCATCCAAATATTCTGTCTACATCAGTGGTTCTCAAACCTAGCAGCACATCAGAATTAACCAGGAAACTTAACATGGGAGAGTCCTGGGCCTCACCCTGGGTCTGTGGAATCAGAATCTCTGGGTTTATTGGCCAAGGAATGTGCATTTTTAAAAAGCTATGTAGACAATTTTAACCTGCTGCCAGATTTAAGAGCTACTGATCCCATCATGCAGAGTCATTGTTTTATTGAGTGTACCATTAAATTGGCCAGCTGAAATATGGTCATGTGCATGCCTCCTACATGTTTGCGTCCTATTTCCTACAGTTATGGTCCTTAACTTCAATAAGCAAACATGCAGCCTCCCCAAAGAAACAACAGCAGCTCTGGTGGAAGAAAATCTGAGTGGAAGAAAATCAAGAAATGGATTTATTGTGAAACCAATAAAGCTTAGGTTTCATGGCCCCTCATGTGAAGCATCTGTGTTTTCACGGCCATGTGTTCTTGTAAAATTTATATTTTAACCACAAATGGTTGAGGCCACTGTCTCTTTCCTACTTCAGTTTCTCCTCGGTCATACTCCCCTTCCTCAGTCACGTTGGGTTACGAGCCACGGGCATTTTTCGGACCATGACTAAGGAAGTTGATGGGGAAACATATAGTTTTGGTTTCGTGGAATATTTCTGTGCCTCACAGCACCTTCTGCGTATAGTTTAGTTATTGCTAGCTGCCCCAGTACAAGAACGAGTTTAGTAATGGTCCTAACACCCACTCTACCCACGCGGTCCACCTTGATAAATGAAAGTGCAGGGTCTGACATGGCCCTCATAATAGACCACAACATTAGGAACACCAAAGACAAGCTGGTCCAAGAGTGTTATCAGTTCACAAAGTATTGAAGCTTAGTTCCTATAACAACAAACCTCTGAAATGCCTTGAAATCCTGCAGGTCTGTGAAAGACACTTGAGAGAAGTTTTCCTGAAACTGGTAACAGTCCTAAAAAATGTACCAATAATAAGTTGTGAAGCCAAAAGAAACCTTTCCACAGTCTCAATAACAAAAAAAAAAACAAAAACAAAAACAACCAAACACATCATTTTGGGGTGCCTGGTTGGCTCAGTCGATTAAGCATCCGACTTCTGGTTTTGGCTCAGGTCATGATCTCAGGGTTCGTGAGTTCGAACCCTGCCTCAGGCTCTGCACTGTCAGCGAAGAGCCTGCTTGGGATTTTACTCTCTCTCCCTCTTTGCCCTTCCTTCAATCTTGCTCTCTTATAACAAACAAACAAACTTAAAAAAATTTTAAAACAAACAAAAATATCATTTCACCCATGGAAACAAAACATCATTTTATCCACCATGATGATTCACCATCAATCCATCATTGGATTGATCCAATAAGAGGAATGTCTGATTTCTCCTTCTATTCTCTCAGTGAAAAGTATGACAAAATCACTGTTGCAAGAATAGGCAATCAAAGGGCATTTGGGTGGCTCTGTTGGTTGAATGGCCAACTCTTGACCAGCTCAGGTCATGATCTCCTGGTTCGTGAGTTCATGCCCCCGCATCAGGCTCTGCACTGACAGTATGGAGCCTGCTTGGGATTCTCTCTCTCCCCCTCCCCCACTGGCTCATTCACACGCTCTCTCTCTCTCTCTCAAAATAAATAAAGAAGAAACAATAGGCAATCAAACATATGCAGGCAATAATTTTATTGGGTAGTGTATCAGATAGCCAAATATTAAAAAATGTTATTTTCTTAATTTGGAGATCTTTCCAGAGTTTGTCAGCTTTAAGTATTTGTTGTTATGGTGGTGGTTTATATTACAATTCTAAGTGAACATTTGATTCTCTATCTAAGAATCTGAATTCCTTTTCTTAAATAGGGCCTCCAAAACTGAGCTTCAGGCCCACAGACATTCCCCTGCTTTGAAGTGAGCATCTCGCCCCTGCAGGCCGGTAGTGGGTGTGATCAAGTCTCAAGGATCTGCCCTTTACAGCCTGCCTGAGTCTCCCCAAAACCAAATCTGCTTATCATTAAGTCAGCGAATGCACTGTGGATGGATTTAATGACTCTGTGGGAATGAGTCAGTAATGACTCTGAAGGAATCTGTGTGGCCAGACAGATAAATAATACATCATTTAAAGGTTTTTGAAGTCTTAGTGTTTTGGAAGAAGCCATTCTTTAAAAGAAATTAGGAACGAGAATCTATCATGGCCGGGGACAGAAACAGATAAACAACCAATATGATTAATCATGCTGGATGCAGGGTAATTTAGCCTTTACTTCCCTCTATAGGAAATACTCCAAATCATCATCATGTGAAGAGACGATTAAGTAGATCTCCTCTAACATCTCATCTGGCCTGGCTCAAAATAACTTCAGAACCCAATGGCTCTTTTTCAGCAAGGGCATTGCTGCAAATAAGACAGTACATGGTTTCATGTAGATGATGGGGCCGCATATGGAAGAAATGGCCCAGGTTCTTTATTACAAACACGCCCGAGTCTCCACGCATGCTGAATGGCACCCCCAGCTGTAGCTCCTTAGGGGCATTCCGGGAGAAATCAGTTCCTATGTCGATCGATGTGCTCCCCTGCCCAATGCATCTTATTTCCAGCAACACTCTGCACAAACTCAGTATTTGCAATAAAGCATTTAAAAATCTGTTCATTTAAATTCTCTGCTCTGAGTGTCTTTGTCTTTGGCCACACCTTAGATTCATGGCACATTAATAGGTTTACTACAAACAAAACAAAACACCAAATGGTGGCCATAACAGTTTGGTAAACACTGGTTTATACAATACTGAACTGATTTCTTCGTATATACCTCGGCAGGACTCCTCAGAGTTTTAACAATGAATCTCTAAGTGCAGAGTATAAAAGAATGTAGTTTGCAACGCTTCCCAAATTATTTGATCACAAAACCTTTTTTTGAGGTAACATTCCAGGGACCATAACTTTGGGACAAGCCACTTTGGACTGAAATAAAAGGAGATAAAGGACTGTCCATGCTTTATACAACATAACGGCAGAACAAGCTGTATGATACCATGACAATCACTATTATTATTGTTCTAATTAAGATTTCTATGCTCGGGGCACCTGAGTGGCTCAGTCTGTTAAACATCTGGCTCTTGATCTTAGCTCAGGTCATGATCTCATGGTTCGTGAGTTTGAGCCCCGGGTCAGGCTCTGCACTGACAGCATGGAACCTATTTGGGATTCTCTGTCTCCCTCTCTCTCTCTGCCCCTCCCCTGTTTGCTTTCTCTCTCTCATAAATAATTAATTAATTAATTAAAATATTTCTATGTTCAAAGGAAACAGCTGATTCCCTCTTCTCTTTCTCCCAGCGACCATTTGATCAGTAGCGATCTGAGAAAAAGACAAAGACAAATACATTTACTTGCATAATTTTCTGCTGTGACCGTTTTATTTTACAAAGAGGTTGAGAAAATTGTACACACTTCTAGTTATCAAGCTTCTGTCTGCTGCCTCAGTAGCTTTCCCTGCTTTTTGAGATTCTCCACTGCATTTAGTGAAGAACAGTGGCTGTCAGGGCAATCGCTGTCAAAATCCCACTGGCATTTTTTGAAGACATAGGAAAATTCATCCTAAAGTTCATATGGAGTCTTAACACACATCAGGCTCTGTGCTGACAGCTCAGAGCCTGGAGCCTGCTTTAAATTCTGTGTCCCCCTCTCTCTGCCCTTTCCCCACTCATGCTCTGTCTCTCAAAAATAAATAAGCATTAAAATTTTTTTTAAAAAAATTACAAAGCTATAGCGATCAAAGCAGTGTGGTACTGGCATAAACACAGACCAACAGACCAATGGAATTGAATATAGAGCTCAGAAAAGAATCCTCACAAATATGGTCAAGTGATCATCGACAAGGGTACCAAGATCACCCAATGGGGAAAGCTCTTCAGCAAATGGCGTTGAGAAAACTGGATAAGTACAAACAGGAGAATGAAGTTGGACTCTTATTTTGCACTCAATACAAAAATTAAATAAAAATGGATTGAATCCCTAAACATAAGACCTAACACTGTAAAACTCCTGGAAGAAAATGAAGGAGGAATCTTCATGACACTGGATGTGGCAAGGATTTCTTGGATAGGACACCAAAAGCACAGACAACAAAAAGCAAAATACACAAATGGGAAATGTGTGCATCAAAGGACACAATCAACAGGGTGAAAAGGCAACCTACAGAATGGGAGGAAGTATTTGTAAATCATATATCTGAAAATGGATTAATATCCAGAGTATATAAAGAACACCCACAACTCAACAACAAAAATCAACCAATTAAAAAAATAGGCAGAAGACCTGAATAGACATTTCTCCAAAGATGGCAGTATAAAAATGGTCAACAAGTATATGAAAAGATGCTCAACATCACTAATCATCAGAGAATGCAAATCAAAACAGTAAGATATCATTTCATTCCCATTAGGATGGCTACTGTCAAAGGGGGGAAAAAAACCACCAGAAAATAACAAGTGTCATTGAGGATGTGGGGTTATTGGAACTCTTGTGTACTGTTGGGGGATTGTAAAATGGTATAACTACTATGGAACACAGATGAAGTTGCCTCAGAAAATTCAAAAGAGAACTCCCACATGAGCCAGGCATCCCACTTCTGGTTTGTATCTAAAAGAATGGAGGGGTGTCTGGGTGATTTAGTTGGCTAAGCGTTACTGAACACTTAAGAATAGAACACTTAAGATGGCGGGGGGCGGGGGGAGGAGGAGGGGGCGCCTGAGTGGCTCAGTCAGCCAAACGTCTGACCCTTGATATTGGCTCAGGTTGTGATCTTGAGATCATGAGATCAAGTTCTGAAATGAGCCTCCAGTCGGGCTCTCTCTCTCTGCCTCTGCCCCTGCTTGCACTCTGTCTGTCTGTCTGTCTGTCTCTCTCTCTCTCTCTTAAAATGAGTAAATAAACTTTGGGGCCTGGGTGGCTCAGTTGGTTAAGCATCCGACTTAAGTTCAGGTTATGATCTCACAGTCCATGAGTTCGAGCCCCGCATCGGGCTCTGTGCTGACAGCTCAGAGCCTGGAGCCTCCTTCAATTCTGTGTCTCTCTCTCTCTCTTTTTGCCCCAACCCCGCTTGCACTCTATCTCTGTCTCTGTCACTCTCTCTCAAAAATAAACGTTAAAAAATGTTTAAAAAAATAAATAAACTTAAAAAATGGTTAAGATGATAAATTTTATGTTATGTACTTTTTACCACACATACACAAAAGAACAGTGACTGTCCTAGAACTACTCACAGATGAATCGAGGTCATTTACATCTAGACTTTTAGTGATTCTTCTGTTCACCTTTGTCTACCTTTCTTCTAATCAAATGCAGAAATTCCTTTTAAAAATTTCTCTTGGAGCTAAAATACTTAAGAACTTATAAATTGATCATATATGTGTGTAAAACAAGAGAGCTACAGAGTGAGAATTTCAGGGGTGCCTGGGTGGCTCAGTTGGCTAAGCATCTGACTTCAGCTCAGGTCATGAACTCACGGTTCATGAGTTTGAGCCCCACGTCAGGCTGTGTGCTGACAGCTCAGAGCCTGGAGCCTACTTCAATTCTGTGTCTCCCTCTCTCTCTGCCCCTCTCCTGCTAACACTCTGTCTCTCACTCTAAAATAGATAAACATTAAAAAAAAAAAAAGTAGGGGTGCCTGGGTGTCTCAGTCGGTTAAGCGTCCGACTTCGGCTCAGGTCACGATCTCGCGGTCCATGAGTTCGAGCCCCGCATCGGGCTCTGGGCTGATGGCTCAGAGCCTGGAGCCTGCTTCGGATTCTGTGTCTCCCTCTCTCTCTGCCCCTCCCCCGTTCATGCTCTGTCTCTCTCTGTCTCAAAAATAAATAAAACATTTAAAAAAAATTAAAAAAAAAAAGTGAAATTTCACAATGGGTCTGAAATGTTTTTTGGTTTTTTTTAAATGTTTATTTTTGAGACAGAGAAAGCGAGTGCACACAAGCAGGAAGGAGCAGAGAGCTTGGGAGACAGAGAATCCCAAACAGATTAGCATCCAATCTCTGCTGTCAGCGCAGAGCCTGATGTGGAGCTCGAACTCACAAACCATGAGATCATGACTCGAGCCAAAATCAAGAATCGGAAGCTTAATCGACTAAACCACGCAGGCGCCCCCGGGTCTGAAATGTTTTTATTTTAAATTCCCTTTCCTTTCAAATTTTGCAGTCGAAGATTAAGCTCCTCGAGGAGCTGCCTGGCCCTACAGGGTCTGGGAAGCCTTTCGCTACTCAGGACGTTGCAAAGCATCCCAGAGACAGCAGTCTCAGAGGCTGGGCCACCTCCTCACCACTCGTGGTCCAGGAGCACATACAATCCCGTTCCTTTCCGTGGAAGGTATGGTTAGATACTACTCACATGGATTTACACCATCTTTGGCTTTTCATCTCTTTCGAGGTCAGGACAATCCCTGGTGTTAGGTCGGAAACGCGAGTGTCTTATATTTCACCACATTTGGGCAGCCTTTAGAGTCTTGGGATTCACTGCAGTGACTGAAGCATCAGAACAAACAAGGGTAAGAAATGCAATCCAGTAACAGCTTCGTTTTCTCATTGTGGCATCCAAGAAGCTGCTTTTCTTTTTATTAAAAATACTGCACTTTAGCCTCCCAAAGAGGAGATTCATCGCTCAAGGAGAAAGAGCCTAACTTTAAAACATATTCTCTACCTAATTATAATTTTTTAAAAACGTTTTTGATGTTTATTTATTTTTCGAGAGAGAGGAACAGACAGAATCGGAAGCAGGCTCCAGGCTCTGAGCTGTCAGCACAGAGCCTGACGCAGGGCTCGAACCCATAAACCGTGAGATCATGACCTGAGCTGAAGTCGGCACTCAACCTTCTGAGCCACCCTGGCGCCCCTCTACCTAATTATTTTTATAGCATCTAATTAAAGGGCAGACTTACTAGAAGGAAAATATTTTTTTTCTATCAACCATACGGATTTGATTACTAGGGCCCGGCTGTGGAAAGGCTGTTTGGAGATATGTATGTTGCAAGTCCCATTAATTTTGCCTTTGTCATGCGAAGGATACCAAATGACTGGAGGAGGAGGAAGCCGTATGGAATTGGGGCTGCGGCTGGCTGCCCTGGGAGGCATGATCTCCAGCAGCTCTCAGAGATTAAGGTGGGGCCATCTGAGCCTCGGAGACTTTCCAAGGCGAGGATGGGCCCCGCCTCCAAGACCCGCATCTCTTTGAATCTTCGAAAAGATCAGAGTAACAAACAGTTTCACTGCACAGGACGGTCCGGTTCATCCATTCTGCTCACATAGCATTCGTTGATAACCTCCTAAACATCCTCTTCCATCTCCCTTGATCCACTCATTCTGAGATTTGGAGCAACGACTCAGAGATATCTAGAATGCTAAGGGTGGGGCTCCGGGCTCTAATGGCTGAGCAGCAATGCAGGAGAAAAGACAGGAGGAGAGAGAACCTGTATGTCTTGCACTGGGCAGTGAGCTCCGAAAAGCTCGATTTAGCACCTGGGTTCCCTGCCTCCTTTAGTTCTTCCTTTTATTTTATTTTATTTTATTTTATTTTATTTTATTTTATTCATTTAATTTTTATTTTTTTTTTAATTTAATCTTATTTTTTTAAATTTACACCAGAGTTAGTTAGCATATAGTGCAACAGTGATTTCAGGAGTAGATTCCTCGATGACCCTTCCCCATTTAGCCCATCCTCCCTCCCACACCCCCTCTAGTAATTCTCTGTTTGTTCTCCATATTTAAGAGTCTCTTCTGTTTTGTCCCCCTCCCTGTTTTTATATTATTTTGTTTCCCTTCCGTTATGTTCATCTGTCTTGTCTCTTAAGGTCCTCATATGAGTGAAGTCATATGATTTTTGTCTTTCTCTGACTAATTTCCCTTAGCATAATACCCTCCAGTTCCATCCACGTAGTTGCAAGATTTCCTTCTTTTTGATTGCTGAGTAACACTCCATTGTATTCATCTACCACGTCTTCTTTACCCATTCATCCATCGATGGACATTTGGGCTCTTTCCACACTTTGGCTATTGTTGAGAGTGCTGCTAGAAACATGGGGGTGCATGTGTCCCTTCGAAACAGCACCCCTGTATCCCGTGGATAAATACCTAGCAGTGCAACTGCTGAGTCGTAGGGTAGTTCTATTTTCAGTTTTTTGAGGAACCTCCACACTGTTCTCCAGAGTGACGGCACCAGCTTGCATTCCCGATTCTTTTATTTTATTTTTAAACGTTTATTTATTTGATAGGGAGAGAGAAAGATTAAGTGAGCACGAGCAGGGGAGGGGCAGAGAGAGGAGACAGGGGATCTCAAGCAGGGTCTGTGCTGTTAGCGCAGACCCCGCTGTGGGGCTCGATCCCATAAACCATGGGATCATTGACCTGAGCTGACACCAAGCGTCAGAAGCCCAACTGACGGAGCTATCCAGGTGCCCTATTTTAGTTTTTTTTTTTTTAATGTTTATTCATTTTTGAGAGAGAGCACATGAGTGAAGAGGGGCAAACAGAGAGGGGGACAGAGGATCCAAAGAGGGCTCTGAGCTCTCAACTGACTGAGCCACCCAGGTGTCCTATTTTTTTTATTTTAGAGAGAGGGAGAGAGGGCACAAGCAAGGGAGAGGGTCAAAGGGAGGGAGGGAGGGAGGGAGGGAGGGAGGGAGGGAGAGAGAGAGAGAGAGAGAGAGAGAGAGAGAGAGAGAATCCTAAGTAGGCTCCACGCTTAGCGCTGAGCCTGATGCTAAGGCCCTGGGATCATGACCTGAGCCGAAATCAAGAGTTGGACGCTCAACTAAGTGAGCCGCCCAGGTGCCCCAGCTCTTCCTTGATTTCTTAGAAACGGCTGAGACAAGAGTCAAGAAAACATTAGGAATAAAAGAGCTGAACTCAAGACGATTTTCTTTAGTCCCTTAAAACCATAGTGCCAGTGAGACCCTCAAAAACATGAGCATTATCAGTGCTATTTTTGTAAGAATGCTGCCAATTTTGAGTCTAAGATTAACAACTGATAGGAACATCTGCAAATATCACAAGAGAAAGTAGCATAAGGAACACCCGAATTCCTTTCATCCAACTTCAACAATTTAAAAAAAAATTTTTTTTACAGTTTATTTATTTTTGAGAGAGAGAGAGAGAGACAGAGCATGAGTGGGAGAAGGGCGGAGAGAGAGAGAGGGAGACACAGAATCTGAAACAGGCTCCAGCCTCTGAGCTTTCAGCACAGAGCCCAACGCGGGGATGGAACTTGGGAACGGCCAGATCATGACCTAGGCTGAAGTCGACGCTTAACCAACTGAGCCACCCAGGTGCTCAATTTTTATACATTGTGACAATCTTATTTTTTCTGTTCTCCCACATTTATATGTATTTATCTATGTATTCATTTTTGCTGGAGTGTATTAAAGCAATTCAAGACGTCATACTCTTTCTCCTATAATACTTAGTAGACAGAGAAGATAAGAACTTTTTTCATAATCCCAGTGTTATTATTATAACAAGCAAAATCAGCAATAATCCCTTCATATCACCTAATAACAAGTTCTGGGCTCCATCTCACCTGTCTGGGCTCATTGGCCTAAAGGAGGGAGACAGGACACATTTGTCTGACACTTGAGTCTCCACTCTTCCTTCTCCCTGCAGACCCGTCTCAGGAGAGCCTTCCCTGAGCTCCTCAGGAATCCTCTTTTTCAAAGTGGTACTGATCCTTCCACTTCCTTGGAGCTGTAAGGGCATAGTGACTCAGGGGAACTTTGTGTGTGTGTGTGTGTGTGTGTGTGTGTGTGCGCGCGCGCACGCGCGCACATGTGTGTGAAGATTGAAAAATAAATTGGTTTTAGTTTAATATACTTGTGTTATTCCACACTGTCCAATTAACCTGTGCTTTCCTAGGGTTACTTTCATGGGGCCACATGAATGGTAGACCACAGTTAAAACAAACAGGGGGAGGGGCGTCTGGGGGGCTCAGTCAGTTAAGCATTGGTTCAGGTCACAATCTCACGGTTCGTGAGTTCGAGCCCGTGTCGGGCTCTGTGCTGACAGCTTGGAGCCTGCTTTGGGTTCTGTGTCTCCCTCTCTTTTTTTCTCCTTCCCTGCTCACACTCTGTCTCTCTCTCTCCTTCAAAAATAAATAAACATTAAACAATTTTAAGACCTTCTCCGACAGCAGGTGCAGTATTATATGCTCCTGATTTATCAGCCTTCCCCCCCCCTTTTTTTTTAATAACAGTGAAGAACAAAGTTAATGTTGCCAATAACTTGGTCACTTCTTTTCCAGTTTACAAATCACCTTTTTGGGTAACAGGTCAGTCGGTTCCAGACCGTGACCCTCTCTCTCCTTTCATTCTGGATGGCATCTGGGGTCAAGGAGGGCAGAGGCAGGAGGTGGGGAGGAGCAGGTTGGTCCTTGCTGGCCTGTGTTCAGGTGGCCACCATCCCACCTTGGTCCCTTGTATCCCTAACGCCCTGCTACTGAGACCTCCTGCCTCAGGCCCACCTGCCTCTTCCGTCTCCCAACTATAATCTCCCTCTGGACCATCTCAGACACATCTGCTCCCCTCAGCGCTCAGGAACTTTTGTGTGTGCCCTCCAGGAGTGCTCTGGAGCATCGAGAGACTCGACACTGTGGAATAAGCTGTGTCTGATTCTCCCCACGTGGAACTGCTCCTACCCCATCGCTACACCACTCTGGGCCTGTGGGTGTGGCTTCTCTTAGGGGCTTAGAATTTCCCCAGGATATGTTCTAGAGGCGAGACACAAACATTCATGTCCTGGAACCCCCTACAATATATCTATGGGCTACAATTACCCCCTCTCCAGTTTTTACTTCAAGAGGGGCTCAAGCAGAAAAGCTTTTGAAAACGTGTCTGATCATTTAAAAATTTTTTCTTACCATTTATTTATTTTTGGGAGAGGGAGAGAGACCATGAGCAGGGGAGGGGCAGAGAGAAGGGGACAGAAGACGTGAAGCTGGCTCTGCGCCAACAGCAGCGAGCCTGCTGCGGGGCTTGAACTCAAGAACTGTGAGATCGTGGCCTGAGCCAAAGTCGGATACTCAACTGACTGAGCTACCCAGATGGCCCTCAACATTCTTTTTCTGCTCTCCCTTCTTTTCAAAGATTTTCCCCATGTCTTAACTTTTCCCTACATCTTCTTCCAGAAGCAGACCCTGAGAGAAGACGTGATCCCAAAGGAACAGCAAAAGGAGAGTAAGAACAGGAAGCTGGGAAGAGAAGACAGCCACTAAAGGGTACCCTGTCAAGCCAGCTCCCACTCTCAGTGTCTGGACCTTAATTCTGCTGGCAGAACGCAGAGAGCAAGGAGAAAGTAGACACCTCAGAATTCACTTGGCTGAGGAGGGAGGAGGGAGCTGGGGTATGTATACACCAGCCTCTCACTAGTCCTTGACTGAGGGCTACTCCTGGGGGCATTGATTCCTCAGTACTCTAGGCAGCAAAGGAGACTGGTTGCAGGAGAAAGTTCTCAGGGATGGAAATTCAGGTGCTGACACTCTTATGACCAAATATCGGCTTTTACGTTATTATATTTTATGTTGAAGTTTCTCACCAGTTGTACTGCAGTCCACCAGTGTGCCGTTAACGGACTGGGAAATACTGCTTCTCTCAGCTCTTTCGCAACTGAGTGGGGTCTGGGGTGGATGTGACCCAAGGACCAGTCACCAGCTGTGACAGCCTGATGGGGCTGCAGAGCTTACATGGTCAAGAAAGGAATGGCACGTAAAGATATCCACATCCTAATCCCACAAACCCATGAATATCTTACTTTACATACGTGCAAAAGGGACTTTGCAGATGTGATTAAGTTAGAGGTTTTGAGACAGGGAGGGTATCCTGGATTATCCAGGAGGGCCCAGTGCAATCATGGGTTCCCTATAAGAGGGAAGCAGGAGGGCCAGAGACAGAGCTAGAGATGATGTGAGCCTGGAGTGATGTGCCATGAGGCAAGGAATGCAGGCGTCCCTCAGAAGGTGGAAAAGGCAAGGAAGCGCATTCTCCCCTACAGCCTTCAGAGAAATACAGCTTGTGATTTTAGCTAAATTTACCCCATGGCCTTGGGTAAGCGATTTGGACCTTCATGGTCTAAATATCAGCACCCCTATTATAAAATGGGAGTAGAAAGACATAGAAATTGTAAAATACTGCTGGGAAGGTCTACAAATTTCAGAGCAGAGAAGTCATTTTTCAAATTTCTTACACAAAAGAAAAAACATTTTAAGACACAAGAGTTACCCAGGTGCCCCAAGAAAAAGAAGAATCTTTTTTTTTTAATGTTTTTTTAACACTTATTCATTTTTGAGAGACAGAGAGAGACAGAGCATGAGCAGGGGAGGGGAGAGACAGAGGGAAATACAGAATTTGAAGCAGGCTCCAGGTTCTGAGCTGTCAACACAGAGCGTGACGTGGGGTTCAAACCCATGAACCATGAGATCATGACCTGAGCTGAAATTGGACACTTAACCTACTGAGACACCCAGGTACCCTGAAAGCTAAGACTCTTAAAAGCATATATTAATAGTCCCTGGGGAGCACAACAGATATGTATCGTCTTGCATAAACTACAGTTTAAGCAGAGAAACACACAAGAGTGCCAAAGTATCAAAACGCCACGAATCCAGTGAAACAAGACAATATATGAGGAAACAGGATGAATTTATTACGTAAGCTACAAAATTTACCTGGTTATTCTTTCTTTTTACCCAAATCTTGCTGAAACAAAATTAAAACAAGCAATGGAAAAAGAAATGGTTTTAAGACTTACAATGAAGTTCTCGAAGAGAAAACAAATATTCTTTTCGAAAAAAGCTCTTCCTTCATAAATACTAATACTAACAGAATAAAAGCATTTTCTTGGATGACAAAATGTGTTGCTAAATAACAACTCAAACTGTCAAAGGATAATTAATGCTTACTAAAAAGTAAAGTCATCCAGCCAATAAATTTTTCAAATTGCATTTTTCAAGGACAATGGCCTACAAAAATTCCACTTCTGAGAATCAGTCTTAAAGAATTAATCCAAAATATAGCAAAGGCTATATGATGAAGATTTTAATTGCTTGAGGTGCCTGGCTGGCTCAGACAGTGGAGCGTGTGTCTCTTGATCTCAGTGTTGTAGGATCTCAGTGTTGTAAGTTTGAGCCCACGTTGGGTGCAGAGATTACTTAAAAATATATATATTTAAATAAATAATAAAACTCTCTTTCCTAAATTTTCTTCAAAGTAGTTGAACAATTTCTAGACATTTTTAAAAATTACTATTATCTGTATACTGTAAAAAGTATTAAGATGCCCTAATGCAGTAAATACTAAATCAAATGTTTCCTTGGAAGGTTTTGCAAATCTTGCTTACTGGATTTTACTGGAAGCGATACAAATGCACAGTGAGCAGATACATCTTAATCCCAAAGAACGTTAGTGGCCTTGTGATTGCAAATTCCCATGATTAACCACATTAAAAAATCATAATAAACTTTTTATCTTAGAATAGTTTCAGATTTACAGAAAAACTACAAAGACAGCACAGAGAGTTCCCATATACTCCATACTCCTTTTCCCCTATTATTTACATCTTATGTGACTAGGTCACATTTATCACATCTAATGAACCAATCTTGATCTACGATGACACTGAAGTCCATGCTTTATTCAGATCTCCTTAGTTTTTGCCTAATGTCTTTGTTGTTCCAGTATCCTATCCAGGATATCCCATCGTATTTAGCTATCCTATCGCCTTAGGCTCCTTTTGGCTGTGATGTTTCTCAGACTTTCCCTGTTTTTGATGACCTTCACAGTTCTGAAGGGTCCTGGTCGGGTATTCAGTAGCATACCCTTCTATTGGGATTTATCTGATATTCTCCCATGATTAAACTGGGGTTATTGAGAGGTTTTGGAGAGGAGAATCACAGAAAGTGCCCTTCTCAACGCATCACATCCAGGGTACCTGTGATTAACTTGACTTATCACTATTGACGTTAACTTGGATCACCTGGTCAAGATCGGTTTTTATTCTGAATTATTTTTATTTACTGAAAAGAAATGATAATTTCCCTAGAATAAGCATCTTTTTTTTTTTTTTTTTTAAATCATTGCAGTTTGGGCCTGGCTAGGTGGCTTCTTTTCTCAACATTTTTATGGCACTTATCACGTACCAGGCACTGTCTGAAGCTGAATAAATATTAACTCATTTTGACCCTGCAACAACCCTAGGAGGTGGATACTACTCTCCCATTTTACAGGAGAGAAGACTGAGGAACAAAAAGGTTAAGTGACCTTTTTTAGGACTATGCAGCTAGTAAGTGCTGGCAGCAGAGAACTTGTTCTTAACTACTAGACCATACCATCTCTCCACAATGAGAGGAAACTTACACCATAAATGAAATACATTCATTCTTTTAAAAGTTGTATCTTTGCAGTATAGAGCAATGAGATCTAGCACCTCAAGTAACCTCTTAATTGATCCGTGTGTCCCCCTTGAGAGTCAGTTCCAATTCTGGCCCACGTATCACTCTCAAGCTCAAACTCCCACGGGCACTCCTGCTATGTGTTGACCATCAACCAGCCAGTTGTCTGCAGAATTAAGCCCTACCTGGCTGGTTGGAAGCATTCCAGGCTTCCCTTGATGGTGCCCTACCTTCTGCACGCTCTCTCTCTGAAGCAGGCCACCTGCCATGCCCTCCACCTACCCGCTTTCCCTGATGCCGCCACGAATGTCTTCCTGCATTTTTCTAAACCCTCTACAATTCACTCACCATGAGTCTGTGGAAACTTCTTACATCCCCAGAGCACCAACAATTTCTCTCTCCTCTTTATTCCCACCGGACCTCACCCCTGGACTACAAGCGTGCCTCATTCTGCCTCTAAGTTTTGCACACATATTTAATATCCTCTTAGTTTCTGGAGGCCAGGTATCTTATCACATAGCAATAATGCCTGCCAGAATAGGACCTCAATACATGCCTAATTGACGCGATCCTGTTTCTATTTTAAAATGTCAGCTTTTTGATGGACTCCTTTACTACTTGCTTCTGAGTGGCATTATCTGCCTCTACATCTATTCTTCCAATATTACCAACAAGAGATTTCACTTTGTCCTCATATTTCATACAGGGCTTTATTTATTACCACTAATGGATCAATAATACGTTGTTAGATTCCTAGGTCAGGGTTCCTGCTCCTTGTCTTTCTGACCGAGTCGCTTCCTGTATCTCTACCTCTGAAATAATGGAAGACTTGGGTTAGGACCGCTCTGTCATTATTGGCTTATCGCCTTGGGTTGGTTGCACAAGCCTTCTGGGTCTCCCTCATAGGGCATTTGGGAGGATTGTTGAGATCAGGAAAAGAAACCCCTGATAGAAACAATAGCGGGTGTTAACAGGGGGTTGGGGTTATGTGTGTAAGATACTCAATTTTCACAACAGACTTATGTTAACTACTCATCCCACATTTACAGTTTGGAAAACTGAAGCACAGAGAAGGGAACGAGGATATCGAACACTACACAGAGAGAAAGGGTGAGGGGAACACCTAGCATTTGGACACAGGACAATGAATCCTAAAACCGAAACATCCTCTCTGTTTCGACAGTTGAAGGGAATATATGTATATATTCCCTTCATCAACTGTCGAATATATACATATTCAATATAGACATCAATATATACATATATATATGTATATACATTCAATATAGACATCAATATATACATATATATATATGTGTGTGTGTGTGTGTGTATATATATATATATATATATATATATATATGAGATTACCCAAGACCATTGGTGTCTTTCATTTACTCAGGTCTTCAAAAAGAACACAAGTCAGACAATACTGATTATCTAATATGTCCAAGGCAGGAGCAGGATTCACGAGCAAAGCCAATGCAAACCCGATGTGAATATTATGTTCCTCGTTTCTGACTTAAGATCCCTTTCAACACAGTTTTTGCCACGAGGAAAGCCTAATTCCTACACGAATGACCAAGCTTTACTATTTACTGTTGCAGGTAACTGTGAGCCCTGGGCCCAAGGGCTCATTAGGGCAAATGCCTGCAGCACTCAAACTCACACCCTTCAGGAATGTCACGGCCCCTCACTGAACTGACGAAGGCTCCCATGGGACACCTTTATGAGAGTCCTAAATAATGAGGGACAGGCCCTGGGGTATAAATAATTGGGAGATGCTGGGTCCCTTTAAAAAGCTATCCAAATTTCCAGAGAGTAAATTCCAGCATCGTTAACCGAATTCTGGCAATCGCTTATGAGCCCGTAGACAGAATGTATTATGGATGAAAAGTGTACCTGGACCTCTCAAAGAGGATGCTATGGTATCTAAGAGACCGTGAGCTGTAGAAGAAATGCTGGGAGCTGCTAAATTATTACTTTGCCTACCAACGTGCTCTTTGCTTGCACCAGTTAGAAGCTGGGAAACGTTTCTGCTTTTGGGTTCCCCATAACCAAATCTGTGATGTTGGTGGAGACCTGAGATCCAAGGACCGCCCCCCGCCCCCCACCCCCGGCCATGTCACTACTGGGGAAAGGGTTGCTCCTGACATCAAGTGGGTAGGGCCCAGGGATGCCACTAAACCTCTGGCAGTGCAGAGAACAACAACAATGAACTGTCCATCTCAGAATGTCAATGGTGCTCAGGCTGGAAGACTTCACTACAGCCCCATGCTCCGTTTCTCCATTCTTCTATCCAATGCTGAGAACGCAGAATAGAGTGAAAGTTCAAAATCTTCAGTTGTTTGGCCCAAATGCAGACATGTGGACTTTCAGAACTCTTTTTCCACCCCCTTTTGGCATGGAAGTTACACATATCCCAAGAACTGGGTGGGTGGGAAGGACAAGACATAAACGCACAGGAGCCGTCCTGTTTTTGTGCTTGTTTTTCCCCCCATGACCTGCTTTTAAATGTTTCCCACAACAGCAATATGTCTTTTCTCAGTACAGGGCTAGTCAGGGCTTACATAGAAGGACCCAGTTTAAAACTGCATCCAAAATGCATGATTCCAGGCTCTTCACAATCCTGCAGCTCAAGGAGGGAACGAAAAGGACAGGAAGCTAGTGCCGCCACTCAGAGGCTGGTTGGCATAACTTTGTAATATCCCAAGGCCAGATGAGGGACTTCTCCTGATGTCCCACCACCCTGCCCTCTACTCATCACAGCTCCCCCGTCACAAACTAACATACTGCAAAAAGAAACAGTATTACCCCAAGTCATAGTTATCAAATCTGAAACCAGGAACTAGAAAGCTAAAGTGGTCTCTAGTAAGTTGTCCAAAGACCCCTCACCCTTAAGACATCTATCACATTCACGATTCACAAAGAGTAAACAGTAAATTCCGTTTCAAATATCATAGAAACTTACCAGCTGTTTAGGACAATTCCTGCATTGGTATCTTACTGGTTCCTTTCCGCCATTTTCCTTCAGCTGATTTTCCATTCATCTGTCCTTTCCACAAACATTCTCTGGAGCATCTTACTGCCTTCCGCAGATAACACAGAGAAGAAGTGGAAACACTCCCATCTCATGGGAACCCAGAGTACCCTCCTCTTCACCTTCCTTGTTGTGGTTCTTTCTCTTCATGGGGGCAGGTCCAACCTGGAGAAAAAAGGGAAGAACTTTCTGGTTAGGCCCCCCCTCCTCGCAAACCACCAATCCTATGTTCTACTGAGTGCTCCTTTCAAGAAACACTGCTTCTTGCTAAGCTGCCCAGTAGAGTTTCTATTAGTTTTAATAAATCAAGAGGATCTCTTCCAGTTACTCAGGGAATTTTTGGCTCTCTACATTCGCATATTAAAAGTTTAAGTGGAAGATGGTGGTGAGTGATGCCGGGGGGTTAGTTTAAGCTAGACTTTGAAATGCGTGAACCTGTTTGAGAACAGCAATTCCCCCCCCCCCCCCCCCCCCGAAAACGCCTGCGCACCAAGGAAAGAGCTACCTCCTCCCCTGTGGTCAGCGCCAGGAAATCAGCAAGACCTGGCTACGAGTCTCTGTCTTCTTGCCTCCTTCAATCCCAGCAAGCAATATTTCAAGGGGGAAAGAAAGATACCGTTTAGCTCCAAAATTTCCTCCAAACGGTGAAAGGAACATGCCAGCCCTCCGCTTCCACACTGTGAATGCTGCAGGGCTACCTGGGCTTTGCTAATACAAGTGGAAAGTGTATATAAATGGCAGGGTAATTACTGGCTTTCGCCCTTGGACGGAGAAATGAGATCACGATTTTCACGAACAGGAACCGGAGCTGCCGCCGCTGCCCTGGCTGCCGCTTCCCCTCCCTGCGCGGGTCCCGCATTACATCACCGGTGAGCTCTTGCTGGTGGGGGGTGGGGGGGGGCGGGCGAGGAGGCTCCGCCAGGGACTCAGCCCCAAACCAAGGGGAGTAAACATGGAATAACGAGGGTAAACGGGAGGAGGACGAGGGAGAGGAATAAGGAAAAAGCAGGACCAGGTTTCCCACCGCCACCACCACCCCTCGTCTGTTTGCCGGGGAGGGGGAGGGGGTGTGTGCAAGGGCGCCACATCCTGAAGCAGCCGCACCCCAAATTTCGTTCCTGCACCGCCCCCCCCATCCTTCCTCCACTTCCAATTCCAACAAAAACTGACATCCAAAGGGGCCAGGAGAGCGGCCTTGAGAAGCTCAGGGGGGGACTGCGGAGAGACGCCAGGGGATTGGGAGGGACCGAGGCGCCCGCGCCTTGGGGCAGCGTGAGGGAAGGCGGTCGTCGCTGCGCCCCCGCCCGGCCCAGCCAGCGGTGCCTCCCCCGCCAGGCGACAGCAGCCCGAGGGGGGAGGCAGAAGCGCCTCCTCCCTGCCGAGAGCCGAGGCGACGACCGAGGGGGAGGAAGACTCCTCACCTTGCCCCCGATGAGGGGCGGATCATGCCATGGCAGCGCCGGCGAGCGACAGCGGCGGCGGCGGCGGCGAGCGGAGCCCAACCAGCAGCCCCGGGAGCTCGACAGGAGCCGGGGTCGCCGCGGCGGGAGCCCGGGACGGCGGGGACGCGGCCGCTCGGAGCGCCGCCGTGACCGTCCCCGGCCTGCCTCCGCTCGAGGACTACGAGTGCAAAATCTGCTACAACTACTTCGACGCGGACCGGCGCGCGCCCAAGCTGCTGGCGTGCCTGCACACCTTCTGCCAGGAGTGCCTGAGCCAGCTGCAGCTCCGCGCCGCCGCCGCCGCCGCCGCCGCCTCTGCGAGCGCCGCGCCTGAGCGCCCGCTGCGCCCGCCGCCCTGGCACGGCCCGCCCGGCGCCATCGCGTGCCCCGTGTGCCGCCACCGCACGCCGCTGCCCGACAGCCGCGTGCACGGCCTGCCCAACAACACCAAGCTCGCCGAGGCCTTCCCTCTGGCCCTGCGCGCCGCGCACGACCCGCTGCCCCAGG